>NC_091474.1:240562583-240862583 GCF_036971445.1 Narcine bancroftii | reverse complement strand
TGTTGGGTTTTTCCTCCTTTGCCTTTTGTCAGTGAGGTGGGCTCTAATCCACTAATCCACTAGCATTCTGGTAAATCTCTTTTGTATCCAGTTCCATAGCCTCCACATCCTTCCTGCAGTGGGGCGACCAGAATGGCAGCCTCAACGAAGCTTTATGAACCGTAGCTGCCACATAACTTGCTTACTGACATACTTAATGCCTTGCACAATGAATGTGCATGTACAATACTTCTTCTTTAGCATCCTACCTACCAGAGGTTACGACGCTTTAATTAGTTTGTTTATCCTCAAACGAAATATTTATTTTTGCCCTACTTTCACATGGTGCGATACTTGAAGAAAAATAGTTAATACACATTTCAATTCCCTGTCCCATTCCTATGCCGATATATCTTTCCATGGTTTCTTGAACTGCCAAATTGAGACTACCTAAAAGTTAGAGGAATAACACCTCATATTCCATCTGGTCACTCTTGCAACCATGTGGCATTAACACTGAAGATTCCAGATTTCGTTAGCCCCCCACCCCCCATCCCTGTCTCCCCCTCATGTCTCCTTTCCTCCAGCTCTTTCCCTTTCCTGCACCCCCCCATCTCCATTCCTCCAGGGAGCCACTCCCTCCCCCAATCAATTCTCAGCTTTTTTCTCCTGCCCTCCTATCCATGTCCATCCTTGGCTTTTTTGCATGTTGGCCTGTGCTCCTCCTTGCCCTTTCTTTCCCCCTCCACATGACACTTTATTCAGGCACCTGCTTGCTTTTTCCTCGTTCCTTAATGAAGAACTCGGGTTGGAAACATTGGTTATATATATTTGCCTCCTCTGGATGCTGGAGAATGTCTCCAGAACTACTGTGTTTTGCACTACAAGGACAGCGTCCATAGACTTTCCTGTTTCACTTCATTGCAGAAATGTAGTCAGGTTGATTTGAACAGCCTATATTTTCTTTACTGTAATGAATTTTAAAAATTATTTTTATATTTTAATTTTAGCAGTACAGCACGGTAGAAGACCGTAGGCTTATGAAACCTGTCCTGTTAAATTCCATCCAGTATGTTTTTTGAGGGTGGGAAGGACCTGGAGAAAACCCATGCAGGGCATGGGTTACAGACAGCGCCGGATTTGAACCTGGATCACTGGTGCTGGAACGCTAACTCTGCTACCCACTGAAACAGCTAGGGACCTTCAGAAGATAAAACGAGCAATGGGCAGGAATTTGGAAGGGAATTAAGAAATGTTTAGAGAGGTCCAGATTCTGGAGATGGTTCTCCTGATCATTCTGAAGCGATTTGTGTGGTGTTCAGCAAGGAAAAATCAGAGAGTTGGGTCAAGGTGAATCAGGCACGATGACACCGATTGCGGGAGGTTACTCCACTTCCATTTGCATCGGCTATAATGAGTGATCACTCATGTTTCTTAAAATTCCATGTACAATATCCCCATTCTATACACGACTCACTCGACCTTGGAGGGAATACCTATTTGGCTCAATATAAATTTGAGCGTTCACAGTAAATGACAGGGCACTGTGGAGTGAGATAAAACAGAGGGATCTGGGAATACAGATACATCATTCACTGAAAGTGACGTCACAGGTGGATAGGGTCGTAAAGAGAGCTTTTGGCATTTTGGCCTTCATAAATCAAGTCTTGAGTATAGGAGTTGGGATTTTATGGTGACATTGTACATGACATTGGCGAGGCCAACTTTGGATTATTGTGTGCTGTTTTGGTCAGCTAATTACAGGAAAGATATGAATAAGTTGAATTAGATTTACTGGGATGTTTCTGGACTTCAGGAACAGAGTTAAAAGGGAAAGGTTAAACAGGTTAGGACTTTATTCCCTGGGGCATAAAAGAATAAGAGGAGATATGATAGAGTAACTGCTTTTTCTACTGAAGTTGGGTAGGATACAAACCAGAGGTCATGGGTTAAGGGTGAAAGGGGAAAAATTTGAGGCAAACATTAGGGTGGGGGGGGGGGGGGATTTCTTCACAGCCAGAGTGTTGGGAGTGTGAATGAGCTACCAGCTGAGATGGTAAATGCTGGCTCAGTTTTGACATTTAAGATAAAATTGGACAGTTATGTGGATGGGAGGGATATGGTTGCAGGTCAGAGAAACTAGGCAGAATAATAGTTTAGCACAGACTAGAAGGGTCGAAGGGCCTGTTACCATGCTGTCACGTTCTATGGTCCTATGGTTCTAACCTCATTGTACCATGCACTCTCAATTCAATCAACTGCACTTGCCAAATCCTTGCTGAGTCGTGACCCTGAAAATGTTAACTAGGAATGCTATTACAATGCCAGCGACCTGGGTTCATATTTGGGACTCTCCGTAAGGAGTTTCTATGGTCTCCCTGTGTCTGCATGGGTTCCCTCTGGGTACTCCAGTTTTCTCCCACCTTGCTAAAGCATATGGAGTTTTTAGGTTAATTTGTGTATTGGGGCTGCACTGGTTTGTGGGCCAGAAGTTCCTGTATGTCTAATTTAAAAAAAAATTCCCAGCATTGATTCCTCCAGTTACTTGGTTTGACACCATTTGAATAAAGATCCAGGGCTTATTTTCTTCCACTACTCTGATATTACTGATTTAATCATGTACAATAAATGGGCAGTCAGTTTCTTACCTTTTTGCCTTCATCCTCTCGAATTGAACCTGCCTGCGATGGAAGTTTGGAAATCAGAACTTCAACGTTTGCCAGACATCTGAACCAAAAATAGAAAATGCTGGAAACATGCAATAGCATGGACAGAAGGAAGGACAGAGTTCATATTTCATGTCCAAGACCCTTTCTCACAACAGGCAATGGGAGAAAAATGTTGCCGAGAAGATGGGAGAGGGAGGGATACATCATTTATAGAGAACAAGTATGAGAGAGTGAGTTCAGGGCTGCTGTAAGAATAGATAGTGATTAACATATTAATGCTGGCAACTAGAGAGTGATGGAATATAGGACAGCACTGTTATTGCAGCGCCGGCGACCCAGGTTCAAATCCGCTGCTGTCTGGAAGGAGTTTGCACGTTTTCCCCTTGTCTGCAAGGGTCCTCCGGTTCCCCGACATTTTCCAAAGATGTATTGGGTTTGTGCGTTAATTGATCATGTGTGTATTTGGGCAGCACACACTTGGGGGCCGTTACCATGTCGTATTTTGAAATTTATTTCAATTCATTTAAAACATAGTACAACATGGTAACAGGCCCATTGGCCCAAGTGTTTACTTGCACATGTTGCATAAATGTCCATTCCATGCATCATGTGTCTATCTAGAAGCCTCTTAAATGCTACCATTGCTTCTATCTCTGCTCCTGGCAGCATGCTCAAGGCACCTACTACACAGTGCAAAAAAAAAAAAATCTTGTCCCAGACATCTTCTTTGAACTTTCTCCTCCTCATCTTAAATGCAGGTTCTCCAATATGTTATCGTGGGCAAAAGATGTTCAATTTTTTTTAAGTAAAACAGAAAGGTAACACAGTGCCATGCCGCCCATATACACCAATTAATCCACGAATCCTGTACACGTTTGAAGGGTGGGAGGAAACTGGAGCACCCAGAGGAAATCCACGGAGACATGGGAGAACATACAAACTCCTTACAGTCAGCATTGGATTTGAACCCGGGTCACTGTTGCTGCAATAGAATTGCACTAACTGCTGCCTGACTACCCTACCAATCCCTTTTATAATTTTATAAACCTCTCTCAGGTCACCCCTCTGACATCCCAGAGAAAACAACCCAAGTTTGTCCAAATTCCTTATACCCCATACCCTCAAGTTCCAGTAACATCCTGGTGAATCTCCTACGCACCCTTTCTGACTTAATGGCTGGTTAAATAGGGATATTCAAAAGACTCTTCGATAGGTGCAGGAATGTAAGAAAAATTATGGTTATGGATTTGAGGGAGTGAAGGGTTAGATTGTTGTGGAGTAGATTTACATAGGTCAGCCCAACATTGTGGGCAGAAGGACCTTACTTCTAACGTTTGAATGTTCCATTAGAATCTGCCTCTGTGATAGACAGTCCTTTATCCATATTTATAAAATTAATTCAAGATGGTTGGATCTGACCTTCTCTTCACAAATCCTTGTTGAATGTCTGTGCAGGATTGATTCCAACAATTTTCCTGCAGTCAAAGTTAACCCAACTAATCTGTTTATCCTTCCCTCCCTTTTAAAGGATTAAAACATTGTTGGCAACCCTCCAGTCCTCTGGTATCCTGATGGCAGCAAGTGAAGATTTTAAATCTTCACAATTTCTTTCCACTTTTACTTATCTGGGCTAGGATTTACCCAGTTGCCAACATTTTGATACTACCTCTCCTCTAATGGTCATTGAATATTTCACCCCTCTTTTCCTTGATCTGAACTTTGATGTTGCCTTCCTCTTTTGTGGTCAACTGTGAAATAGCATAGTGACTGCCTCACATATCAAGCAGCTCAGGTTCAATCCTTGGTTTTCTTTCTATGTGGAGTTTGCACGTTTTCCAAGTGACCTCGGTGCACCAGTTTCCTCCCACATCTCAAGGACATGCTGAAAAGCTAATGGGCTAATGTAAATTATCAGTAGGGTAGACAAGTAGAAAAACAATGGACATGTGTGAGAGAATGGGATAGGAAAATGAGATGGAGAATGAGATTGATGGGCTGAATAGCCTTTCTGTCATAATAAGTATGTCAAAAAGCTTTACCTACATCCACCACCTCTGCATATCGTTATGGTCTCTAACATATCTCAGTTATTCTCTTGCTAATTATACAGATAAAACACAATGTTATTTAAATTTGCACACATTTCCCTCTCATTCCCTGACAGATGTTTCACTCATCTGTTTGTTCCACTCTTCAGGGCATCATGCTGCATTCAGTTCTCAATGTTTGACTTCAGCTTCCTTTCTTCCATCTTAACCCATCCTCTCTGCATGGGGCTTTAGATTTGACATGGTCAGTGTTTGCTTTATGGGAACATGTTTATTTTGAACCCCTCACTTTCCCCTTCTTGAATGGCTCCCATTGGCCTCCTGAGACGGTTTTGCCCTTTGAAATGTTTCCAATGCACTTTTGCTAAAATCACTTTTTAGCCTCAGAAAGTTGGCTTTACCCCAATTTAGAACCTATTTTATCCCTTTTTCATAATAATGAATGCTGCATCCAACTCAATTATGGTAAATCCCACAGAATGCTCTCTCAGTGATGCTCCATCCATCTTCTTGTGATTACTCCCTGAAACAAAATCCAGAATTATTCCCCCACCTCTTAGTGGGCCCATCTTAAAGAGTCCTTTTAATTCAGTTGAGGAATCTTTGACCTCTACCTTCAACTGACTGTATCCCAGTTAATTTTAGGATAATTGGTATACCCTACTTTTACAGCCCTTGTGATTTTCCAAAACATTTGCTGAGAGATTTGCTCTTTTATCTCCCTTGGTAATTTATCGATTGCTTGGCCTTTTTCGTATTTATTGTGCAATTGATGGCTGATGTGAAACTGGCTCAGTCGCTATTAATTGCAAATGTTTTACTCTAAAGCACCTGCTTTGTCTTTAAACTTGCTTCTTTTCTAATCCATTACACATGGTGCTCTGTGGAATTGCCAGCTCAAAACTTTCAGCTACATTCGACCACAGCAATTTGGATTTACATACCATTCTTAACTGCAAAGAAACTGAGTATATTTTATTTGAGCAAACATTGCTGGAGGAACTCAGTGGGTCAGACAGCATCCATGGGTAGAAATGTCAATCACTGGGTCAGCGTAGAGCACATAGTTCAGCCCAACGAACCACAAGGTTGTGCTGACCTATGTAAACCTACTCCATGATGATCTAATTTTTCTATAACTCATAGCTCTCTACTTTTCCTGCATCCATGTAGCTATCTAAGAGTCTTTTAAATGTTCCTTTTCTATCAGCCTCCACCACCATCCCTGGCAATGCATTCTAGGCACCCACTACTCTCTGAGTTTAAAAAAAAGCCCCTTGCAGCAGGCACACAGCGCAGTATTGCAGACCGCCACCGTTAGTTCCCAGACTTAACTGACACATCGAGGGCTAGTAGTGCTGGGCGCCAAAGTACAGCGGGTGGATCAGATGAAGCCCCTGCCTAAAGGCGCAGGGCACTAATGGCTCGTAGCTTTAACCTGCTGGTCACTCCAGGATAAAGGTGGTAGCCTATCTAGACCTCTCATAATCTAATATGTCTCCAAGACTGTCTAAGCAAGACTGAAGTTAAAAAAAAAGGGGTGTGATATAAAGGTGGAAGGGCCTGGGGAATGGACAAAAGTTGGGGGGGAAAGGTGAAGAGAGAGAGACCCCTTGAGACAAAGGGCGGCATGAAATTGAAGCAAGTGCAACAGAAGGTAAAGAAGAGAGAGAAAGAGTGGAAGAAGACGGAGGTGGAGCTTACCTAAAATGAGAGAAGTCGATAATCATGCTCTCCAGAATAAACATGACTTTTTTTAAAATTCAAGTTGATGTTTAGTCACACCAGATGATCAGCTAGCTTTTGGGCACCGCGTATCTACCCCCAGACCAAGACCTCACCAACCATCATCAAAGACCATCTCCCAGACCTCATCACTTCAGGGGATCTCCACCTCCAAACTTATAGCTCCCCAACTCCACATCACCCATTTCTGTCTCCTCCACAGTAGTTCAAAGTTCAGATTTATTGTCAGAGTACACACATGAGGTTACGTACAGCCCTGAGATTTATTTCCTGCTAGCCAGTAGACTTTGTCCTCAGTGGGAGCACAAACTGCACTTAAGAGACAGAAACGTATGCAAAAGAGAGAAATATAAACAATGAGAGAAATGTAAACAAACTGACTCTGCAATTCAGAAAGAAATTCAGTCCAAAATAATGTGCAATGTCCTTAACTAAATCCCTGATTGAGTTTGTTGTTGAGGAGTCTGATGGTGGAGGAGTAGAAACTGTCCTGAACCTGGTGGTGTGAGTCTTGTGGCACCTAGACCTCTTCTATGCCTCTTTCCTGATGGTAGCAGCAAGAACAGAGCGTGTGTTGGGTGGTGTGGATCCTCGATGATTGCTGCTGCCCTCCGATGGCAGTGTTCCATGTAGATTTTCTCATGGGTCCCGAGAATTTTGCATGTAATGTCCTGGGCCTGTGTCCACTACCATTTGCAGGGCTTTCTGCTCAGAGATATTGGTGCCCCTATACCAGGCCATGACGCAGCTGGTCAGTACATTTTCCACAACACATCTGTAGAAGTTTGCCAAGGTTTCTGATGTCTTTACCAAACCTCCGCAAACTCCTGAGGAAGTAGAGGTGCTGACGAGGCCTCGTCACAATGGCATTCTTATGTTGGGTCCTGGAGCGAATTGTTGACTTCAGGAAGGGAAAGCCAGAGGTATACAATCCAGTGATCTTTGGGGGATCAGAGGTGGAGAGGGTAAGCAAATTTAAGTTTTTGGAAGTCACTATCTTGGAGGATCTTTCCTGGACCCAGCACACTAATGGCATTGTGAAAAAAACACGTCAACGCCTCTACTTAAGAGTTGCGGAGGTTTAGTATGATACCAGAAACCTTGGCAAATTTCTACAGATATGTACTGACTGGCTACATCACGGTCTTGTATGAGAACACCAATACCACTGAGCGTAAAGCCCTCCAGAAGGTAGGGGATTACAGGGAAAACCCTCCCCACTATCAAGAACATCTACAGGGATCGCTGCTGTTGGAGAGCAGCAGCAATCATCAAGGATCCACACCACCCAGCACACCCTCTTCTCGCTGCTACCATCAGGAAAGAAGTATAGGTTCCACAAGACTTGCACTACCAGGTTCACAAACAGCTGCTACCCCTCCACCATCAGTCTCCTCAACAATAAACTCAATCAGGGACTCATTTAAAGACTCTTTGTTTTGCATATTATTGATTTTTTTTATTCCCTCTATATTGTACAGTTTGTTTACTTTTGTTATCTGTTTACATTTCTTTATCTGTTTCCCCTTCTTGAATGGCTCCCATTATGTATGTAATTTCACCTAGGGAATTCCTCCCTCCTGAGGCGGTGTACAGATATTGCACTACCATTAAGTGGTGATTCTGCCTTGCCCACAGAAAAAGAATCTCATGGTTGTATGTGATGTCGTGTTATATACTCTGACAATGAATCAAAAATCTGAAGAACGTTGAATTTTCTAATTTTTGTAAGCCCCTTCCTCCTCCTCCTTGTTTCCACCACCCCCTTTGAGTCGTCTGGGACTCTACTCGCTGGAATTTAGAAGATTGAGAGGGGATCTTTTGGAAACATAAAATTATGAATGGCTTAGATAAGATGGAGATAGGGACCTGTTTCCATTGGTGGGGGAGACTAGATCTAGGGACTTAGCCTCATGATTCAGGGCAGTAGATTTAGGATGGAGATGAGGAGGAACTGCTTTTTCCCAGAGGGTGGTGAATCTGAAATTTGCTGCCCATTGAAGCAGTGAAGGTGACCTCAGTAAATATATTTTGATACAGGGTTGGTAAGATTTCAGTATAGTAGGGGATTTGGGGAAAAGGAAGGTGGGTAGAGATGAGCCCATCATCAGATCAGCCTTGATCTCATTGAATGGTGTAGCAGGCTCAATGGGCTGGATGGCCAACTCCAGCTCCTATTTCATATGTTGTTGTGTTCTTTCCTTATGGTTTCTCCCTTGACCTATCCATTACTCTAATACCTGGGCACCTCCCCCAACATTTTCTCTCTATGTATGTAATTTCACCTAGGCTATTCTATTCATTTCTGGCCACCACATTATAGGATGTGAAAGCTATGGAAAGGGTGTAGAGGAGATTTACCAGGATGTTGCCTGGAATGGGAAACAAGTCATGAGGCAAGGTTAGCAGAGCTAGGACTTTTTACTTTGGAGTGAATAAGGATGAGAGGAGACTTGATAGAGATGTACAAGATAATGAAAGGCATTGATAGGGTGGACAGTGCCTATTTCCCAGGGCAGGATCAACAAACACCAAAGGACTTAAGAACAAAGTGAAGGGAGGGAAGTTTAGGGGAGACATCAGGGATACGTTTTTTTTAACACAGAGAGTTGTGGGGACCTGGAATTTCTTGCAGGGGAGGGTGGTGGAAGCTGAAACATTGGGGGCATTTAAGAGTAGGTTAGAAAGACACATGGATGGAGTAAACTAAAGGGTTATAGGGTAGGGAGAGTTTAGTCCTTTAAGGAAGGGCTCTATGAGTCAGCACAATATTGAGGGCTGAAGGGCCTTTGCTATGCTGTACTGTTCTATGTTCTATTCTAGCTTAGCCTTAAAGAAGGGTTTGGACTCGTAACGCTGTCTGACCTGCTGAGCTCCTCGAGCAGTTCTTTGTTTGCTTCCACTTAGCCTCACCTGTTGTGTTTCTGAATGTATTATTGAATTGAAATGCTCTTTGTCACGTACACCAAGATATAATGTAAAGTTTTGTTCTGTGTGCTACGCAGGCAAATCAACTGATACTTAAGTGCATTTGATAATGCAATAATAAAATGATAATGCAGGGTGTAGAGTTTCAGTTTGTCACAAAGTGCAGGGTGCAGAATATCAAGGACAAAGCATAGGATATCGAGAAAGACACAGTTTCAGTAATTAAGCAGCGAAGCTCTTTGAGCAATGACAGGCTTACTCAAAAGTCTGATAACTGCAGGAAAGGAGCTTTCCTTGAATCTGGAGGTTAAACAAGAAAGTCTACAAGATGCTGGGATTGAGTTCAAGGGTGCTGGAGAAATTCAGCAGGTCACACAGCATCCATAGGGAGTAAAAACTAACCAACATTTCGGGCATGAGCCCTTTGTCAGGATTACCTGTCCTTCCTTATACCTAACGAAGGATTTAGTCCCGAAACCTTGGTTAATACTTCCTCTGCACGCTGCATGACTTCACCAGCACATTTTGAAACTGGAGGTTTGTGCTTTAAGGCTCATGTACCTTCGACCAGTCAGAAAAAGGGTAGAGAAAAGAGTGTGGGCAGGGTGGGATCGGTCTTTAATACATTGGCTGCTTTCCTGAGACAGTGGGACATGTATACAGAATCAATGGAAAGAGGTTGGTTTCCCAAGGCATGTTCTAAGAGATCATTTCCTTTAGGTGATTGGGTCATGGGAAAAGGGAAGTGGGGGGAATAATCTTTAAGTTTGTTAGCATTTGACTGTACATATACATTCAGTTTTTCTCCAGACCATAGTGCACATACGTACACAGCACATAATAATCACCTAAGGTATAATTAAAAATAAGTATATTTAAATATTTTGGAATGATTTACTCTTTCTCATTTTTTCTTTGTGAGCATGTAATTGTCATTGAATTCAAGCATTTCAGGAACCAGTTTTTCTTCTTTATGCCAGTACAAGGGCAGCTTTGATGAAAGATTATCCTATAACTTGCAACTTTAAACCAGATTCTCTCTTTCCAAAGCCATTACTTGACCTGCTGGACATTTCCAGCGTCCCTTTGGAAAGAATTTTGTATTTTGTATTTCCAACTTCCAGTGTTTTTGTGTTCCCCCTCTTTCTGTCCTCATTGATAGATCTTCTCCATACAGAGCAGCTCAGATTAATAAATTTTCATTAGCTTTTCTGAATTGGCACCAACAGCTTTTCTGCCTTCAAGAGCTGCCATTCTCAACCTTTCCGTGGATATGGCCCTCTCAGGATTCAGCTCAAAGTTTATGCCCGCCCCCCTCCCCCCCCACCTTTCCCTGTGAAACCGTCAAGTTAGGAGTAAAACACAAACATCTGCAGACACCATGATTGAAGTAAAAACACGATGCTGGGGAAATTCAGCAGGTCAAGTAGTGTAAAAAATCCATTCTCCCTCCCTTCCCATTCCATAAGGAGTTTGTACGTTGTGTAGGTTTCTTCCGGGTGCTCTGGTTTCCTCCCACCCTTCAAAACATAAGGGGGTTGTAGGGTTTTTGGGGTATTTGGGCGGTGGAAACTCATGGGCCGGAAAGATCCTGTTAGCGTGCTGTATGTCTAATTTTAAAAGAAAATTATATCCTGTTGAGCCTGCTTCTGTGCTGTATGAGCAAGACACTCTTATCAAAACCATTATGTTCTTCTCATTAGCATCGATGCTTTTCCTGCAAACCATGTTGCTTTAGGGTCAGTCACTCATTGCTTTGGTTTCTCTTCCAACTCACTGCGTTTTAGAATCCCTCAGTTCGAGTGGCAGTCCATCTACCCCAGCCCTCCCAATTTCATTCCAAGTTCACTGGCTTCCTCCTCCACTTGCCTTTCATTTCTTGTTTAGAGAAAGAGCAAATTATACTTTTACCAATTCTTTCCTACATATTGTCTTCAAGCATAAATAGCTGTCGGCACAAACTTTCGTTTGAAAATACTCTTTTCAATAAGGGGAGGCTTTTTTTTTGTTAATTCTCGAAGCTCTCTGCACTAATTCACCCCCATTCCATGGCAACATTACTTTTAACACGAGCAGCAATTGCTCTCAATGTTTTTGTTTGCAAAAGAAGTTTTGTGCGCTGAACATTTTTCTTCTTCTCTGTTTTCCTTTTGAAGAGGAAGTTTATATCACTGCTGCCTCTGTTTTACCAGACCACATGTTGGTGTTTTGTGCATGAAATAACACTGGTTTTTGCAATCCGGACAGGCTGACGATGTTGTACACAAACATCACACTCCTTCTTTGTCTCGGTCTATTGGAAAACAAATTAGTAGACCTCAGAACATGCCAAGTTGCAAACTGCTGACAATTCCACAGCTTTAAATGATTCTTGATCTTTGGTGTTGGGAGTATGTTTTCACAACAGGCCCTCCCTGCATTCTGTGAGGAGAACTTATAGTGCTTTGAATGAAGCCATTTTGAATGCTCGAAGGCCAGTTTAAGTATGAGCCCAAAAGAGTAACCACAATTCCAGCGTGAACTGCGATTTTCCCTCCTCTTCCGTATTTCCTCACGGTGTAGGGGGGAGGCTATTTAGCCTGTCGAGCCTGTGCTGGTGTGCAGAGCAACTTTCCCTGTAATCCATGTCCTCCACATTCCCATCCACTCCCCCCAGATTCACCACGCATGAAAAATAATTGACTGTGGCCATTTAATCTGCCCCCACATGTATTTGAAACAAGGGAGCAAACCAGAGCGCCTGGAGGAAACCCATGACGGAGATGAGATTGGAACCGAGATCATTCTACTAGCTGATCCACTGTGCACTGCTAAGTAGCAAACAACAGTCATGCCACTTAAATACCAGGGAGAAACTACCATCTCCCATATCCCCCTTCACGTCATTATTAAAGGGGATCAATTAATTGCTCAGAGACCGGGTATGCTACTGTTCGTAACTTGCATCCTGATTCCCAAAGGCTTTCCACTGTCTAGAAAGCAATTCAGAAGTATGATTGCACACTCTGAAGGGGAATGTAGAGACACGGAGTTCTACACATAACACAGGTCCTTCAACCCCATTCATTTCAAGAGGAATAGAGGGTAAGAGCAGGGATGTGATATTGAGGCTTTATAGGGCCCGGTGAGACTTCACATGAAGTATTGTGAGCAGTTTTGGACTCCTCATTTAGGAAAGGATATGCTGATGTTGGAGAGGATTCAGAAAACGTTCACAAGGATGATTCTGGGAATGAAAGGGTTATCATATGAGGAGTGTTTGACAGCCCATGGCCTGCATTCGTTGGAATTTAGGAGAATGAGGGGGGATCTCATTGAAACATTTTGAACGTTCAAAGGCAGGAACAGAGTAAATGTAGAAAGGTTGTCCCCATGGTGGGAAATTCCAGGGCAAGAGGCCACAACTTTAGGATTGAAGGGCGTCCACTTTGAACAGAGGAATTCATTCAGCCAGAGGGAGGTAAATCGTGGAATTTGTTCCCAGACGGTTGTGGAGGCCAGGTTATTGTGTTTAAGGCAGAGATTGCTACGTTCTTGAATAGCCAGAGCATTGAAGGTTATGGGGAGAAGGCCGGGCCATGAAGCTGAGTATGATTAAATGGGACAGGACCAAGTTGAATGTAAAATAGATCCTACCTCTACACCACATGTACAACATTGATCCGATAAATCTAACTTCAATCTATTCGATTTGTAAGATATAACTGATGTAGAAAATTATATTGAACTAATCTATATCTAACATTAATAGTATTGGTCATACAGTCCTTACATAAATCTTCCCATATTTGTTGATCAGTTATAATATTCAAATCTGTTTCCCATTTCTGTCTAGATTTACGAAGTCCTTGTGTAAGAGTTCCTGTTTGTAAAAATGACGTAATTTTTTTTAACAATTCCTCTCTAAATAAGAAGTTCATTTTCAGTACAACCAAGGTAAAAACATAATCGGTCCAAGCTTATTCCTAAAATATGCTCTTAACTGTAAATAACCATAAAGAGTATTATGCGGTATAGCATATGTATTCCTCAATTGCTCAAACGACGTTAATTGTCCCCTTTCATAACAATCTTCCATGTTTACAATCCCCTTACGAGACCAAATATTCAAAAACTGATTATCCGTTGAAAAAGGTACAAGGGGATTTTGAATCAATGGCATTTTAGGCGATATAGGCTCTCTTGCACCGTTCTCATCATTTATTTTATTCCAAATGTCTCAATAATGGTGTATCTTTATCATCGACCATCAATTTCAGTTGCCACTTATATATAAATTCTTCTGCTCTCCTCTCTCCAACCTTATTCAGTTCTGTATTAACCCATGGCAGTTTTTCAGTCTCAAAAAAAAGCAAGAAATCTCATTTGTGTCACTCAATAATCTTTTCTAAAATTAGGAAGCTGTAGACCTCCAAGTTCATATTTCCATGTTAATTTTTTCTATAGAAACTCTTGACAATCTACCTTGCCACAGAAATGTCCTTACTTGTTTACTTAATTCTTGAAAAAAAATTTGAGGTATTAAGACAGGTAATGTTTGGAAAATAGGTACTGTTTCACCACCACCTTCCTGTCACATCCAGGATGTTGCCTGGGTGAAAATGTTTCAGGTATGACGAGAGCTGAGGATGGGCAATAAATAAGCAGAGCAACGCCCAAATTATAAGAATGTAAATAAACGCAGAGGATGACATGAAGCAGAACAATAAAAACAAATTCAGGCTGGGCAGAGCAGAGATCAGTTCATGTTATTAAAGAAAACATTGTTCTTTATGACACGGTTCAGTTATCCTGATAACACTGCAGTTTAAGAGTATATTCAGTTCTTTAATGTGCTTTATTTTTTTCCATTTCTATTCATTTTGATCTCCAGCCTCTTCCTACCACACGAAAGAGGCAGAGGACAGATGCATATCTGAGGGAAGAATCATCCCAATGTTCATTCCTCTGCCCTGATTCTGCATATTTGCAATATTTTTAAACTCTGCGCATCGATTTTCTTTTTGACCATTCATGCGGATTCGTTCCTGTTGAGCCAGGAGAAATGACTGGCACGCAGGCCTCGTTCCTGTCATGTCTTGTGATGTATGTTTTGCATCAGTCCATGATTCAAAGGTGCTTATTGACATGAGGCACTGCTTTCAGTCCGAGGCTACATCCATGCCCAATTCATGGCAATGTTCGTGCAGATCAAGTCCATTTGCACAAATTGGCCTTCATATTGAACACTAACAGTTACTTTTGTTTTTCCTTTGCTCACTTAAATATTTATCAATTTATGGCAATATCTCAGACCCTGGGAGTCTGTGGAAAGACTTTCCAAGCATGGATTTTGTTCAAACTGCAAAGATCCCATCACCCGAACGATAACCTTTAAAAAAAATGGTTAGTGTGGGATATATGATTGTAAAGTTTGAGAATACTTGCATATGTAAAAGAGGTTTTAAAGTTTGTCTCTGGTCCCCTTTTCCCACCACTTCTTATCTCACCAAGCGTTCCCGGTCTTGAAGATTGGGACATTTCTCATTTCTCTATCTGCTGATAAGCATTATTAGCATTTGGATGTAAGCATCTTGTCCGTCTGCGTAATGTAAAGCTCCCTCTGCTCTGGCCAGCAACAAACATTTCACCCCAAATTTGCAAGGAGCTCAACAGCTGCACTGGTATATTGTTCTCTTATCTAAAACTCTGTCATCTTTGCTATTTTCCTGTTGAAATATGGGCAGTCTCTGCGTGGCTTCTCTCCGAACAGGAACTGGCTTGAGGTGGCTATATTATTATTTTACCACCTTTGCATAAGGAGATGCAGAGTCTTAGTTTCCAAATCCAGAAGTGAAATTTGAGGTTTATGGATTTTAAAAGAACATTTTATAATAAAATCAAATAAGATAGTCCATATAACCATATAACCATATAACGTTTACAGCACAGAAACAGGCCATTTTGGCCCTTCTAGTCTGCACCGAACTAAGTGCTCTCCTCTCGTCCCTGCATCTGCATCTGCTCATAACCCTCCATTCCCCTCCCATCCATATACCTATCTAATTTTTCCTTAAATCATCAACCTTATTTCCTTGGGAGATTTTCCTTCAACTGTTTCCAGCCTTGTGGTATCACAGTCTCTCACAGTATTATTTTTCCAAAATTCACAGGCAAGATTGCTTAGGCGGGACCGTTGTTTCATCCTTTTCCTGCCCCATTGAACTTACTGATGTGACTCCATCTCTCCTTCCCAATCTAATCCCTTCCCACTTACCTGACCCTCTCTAATTCTTCATCAGTTTTAAATTCCCCTGTCTCAAGATCATCTTTACCACGGATAGACCTCTGTATTTCTGTCTTACGCTAGGATGGTCTGAGCCTCTCCGTTTAACCTGGAGCAGAACCACAGTCAGTTTCCACCAGCACAATTTGACTGAGCAGGTTCTGGACTTAACAACTTCCTCTCCTGCACTTACTGCATCTGGATTAAAGGTGGGGTTGTCATCTACACCTAGTTCTGATAACCTGCATAAACTTTGCATGTCTTGGCTGCCGCTGAACTTGTTTTTTTGTCGGGCATGCAGCACAATCTTCGTGTCCAACTTGGGTTCTTTCCTGTGCATTCCTGCATGCGCACAGAGCACAGCAGCATCTTTAAGGTGGCTGCCAGTCTTCAAGCTGCTCACTTTTTCTCATGCTCTATCTCCCAATTGATCTAGGCTTCCTCTTGTCCCCATGTCTGGGGATAGATTAGCAAGAAAAATCCAGACCAAACCCAGGCACCCACAGTTGTCTCCTACTACATCTTGCTTCCCATATAGACTCCATTCCATTCTTCCAATTCATCCTCTTCTTTAGCAACACAGCATGACATCATCCTTCCTCCTGAGCGTAGATTTGTCATAAACATCTCGTCTACTTCCTGCACCTCTGATCTTGCCCCCTCTCCTCTCCTCACTCGCAGAGCAAGGATAGAATTCTCCTGCTTCTCCTTTTCAATGGACCATCATTCCTGATTTTCATTACTTTAAGATGGGATTCCTCCATCTCCCCTTTTCTTTACAGTATTCCTCAAGGGTTTTTTTTTTAATCTTCGTCCAGCCTGCTTTTCCATTCCCTCTTTAACAGCACATTTCCTGGTAACCGTAACATTTGCCACGCCTGTCCCTTTTTCAGCTTCCCTTTCCACCGTCACTGGACCCAAATGTTAGCACTCCCTCCACCTGAAGCAGCGATTCACTTGCATTTCTTAGCTAGTGTTCTGCATGTGGTACGCACAGTCTCATATTTAGGGTCACCAGTTAACCGAAGTGCGGTGAGAATGTTTGTTCTGCAAGCAGTCTCAGCCTTTGCTCTGTACCATCTGTGATCTCCCTGTTACCACCTGTTAACTCTGCACTTCCGTTCGGTGCTTTACTAACAGTACTAAATATGGGATGTCTTGCTGGATTGCTCACAAAACAAATTATCTCACTGCATCTTGGTACATGGAACATCACCACATTGTGCCAACCTATATAAACCTACTCCACAACAATCGAATTTTTCCCCACCTCACACCCATAACCCTCTATTTTTCTAACTTGTGTGTGCCTATCTAAGAATCTTTTGAATGTTCCTATTGTACCACCCTCCACCACCACCCCCGGCAATGCATTCCAGGCACCCACCACTCTCGTGTTAAAACAAAACTCCCCTAAACTTTCCTCCTCTCACCTTAAACAGATGTCCTCTGGTATTCGCATCATCTGAAATGTTTGCTTGTTATCAAATCCTTTCCAATCTGCTAACCAATCTATTTCAGCTTCAAAGCCTTGAATGGGAATTTTTTATCCTTATATTGAAGTGCCACCAAAGTTCTGCATCTTCCTGTCACTAATTGGCCCGACACCTCTGAAATCTCAGCATTTGCCAGTTCTGGACACTTCTTGTTTAAGAAAGGTAAGAAGGTAAATCCTGCAATTGTACACCTTACGTCAGTGGTGGGCAAACTATTGGAGAGCGCTCTAAGGGACACGATTAAATGAGTCGTCAGAAGAGAGGCATAGTCTTTTCAGGGAGAGTCAGCGTGGCTTTATGAGAGGCAGGCCGTGCCTCACAAGCTTGATTGAGATTTTCGAGGAGGTGGGAAAAGAAATGGATGAAGCTAAGGCAGTAGATATGTTTGTAGTAGGGCTTTTGCAATGTAGGCTCATTCAGAAAGTCATGGGATCCACAGAAACTCGGCTACTAGGATTCAGAATTGGTTTTCTTTTCATTTACCTGCCATGATTCATAATGGTTAGCATAGCGGGGCGGCTCGGTTGACGTAGCCATCAGTGCGACGCCTTTACAGCGCCAGCCATTCGAATCCCGTGCTGTCTGTAAGGAGTTTGTGATATTACATAAAATTTCTTTTAGTCTACCATAAGCCAGACAAAGATTCACTCAGCAAAAATTGCCCAGTGCCTCTTACAGCCAGACAAAGAGAAGCAAAAGAGAACCAGCCCCCCCTCCCCCCCCCCCCGCCAGAGTCAATGAGTGTCCATGGCTTCGCCTCCAGTGCTCCCACAGCCTCCGCAGCCACCCAGCCTTCAAGTCGAAACCATCAGCAACCAGAGCTCCAGGTGCACCGTCCTGATGTGATCAGGAAGCCTCCAGCTCCCTCTCATTGTATATGTACAATCAGATGATAATAAACTTGAACTGGTATACTTGAGTCTCTGGAGTGGGGCTTGAACCCACAGCCTTCTGACTCAGAGATGAGGATGCCATGGCTACCTAATATTGACATCCAAACACTTCTGTTTATTTTAAAGCTCATACATTAATGATGGATGGCTGGATCACACCCCAAACACTATTTTATCTTCTAGCCTCACCCAAAATTAATAGTGAAACCCAGAAAAAAATTCATATTGTATTGTACTTAAAGATCGATTAGGTAAGGTCATGATGGCTTGGAAAGAAACAAGTTATAGATAGAATAGATCCATGTCTGGCTGGTGTGCAGATTGAGTAGTGTATAGGCGGATGTAGTGTATAGACCACAAGTGAAGGAATCGTATTGATGGAGGATTCCATGCTTAGATTGAGGCATTGTGTGGAAGCCTTTAATAATCCTGTGTAAAACAGAGACTGAATTTTTTGTGTACCTGCTGAGGCACACCTCTTCCCAAAGTCTTCTCCCGATCATTGAGCACATCCTTCTCGCTCCCTTGGCACCTCACATGTTCCCATGTCGTGCTGCTTTAGTTATTCCTCTGCTAGTGGATGCAAGGTTATTCACTTTGGAGGTAAGATCAGGAAAGAGGACTATTATCTAAATGGTATCTGTTTACGAAAAGGGGAGATTCAGGGAGACTTGGGTGTTGCTGTGCATCAGTCGTTGAAAGTGGGCCTGCAGGTGCAGCAGATGGGAAAGAGGGCAAATGCTCTGTTGGCGTTCATAGAAAGAGGTTTTGAGTGCAGGAGTAGGGAGATCCTGCTCCAGCTGGACAGGGCCTTGGTGAGACCACACCTGGAGTACTGCATGCAGTTTTGGTCTCCTTATCTGAGGAAGGACATCCTCGCCATGGATGGGGTGCAGAGAAGGTTCATTAGACTGATACCAGGGATGGAAGGACTTGCATATGAAGAAAGGTTGGATAGACTAGGCTTGTATTTTCTGGAATTTAGAAGATTGAGGGGGGATCTTATAGAAACATATAAAATTCTTAAGGGATTAGACAGACTATATGCAGGTAGGTTGTTTCCATTGCTGGGAAAAGCCAGAACCAGGGGTCACAGTTTAAGGATAAGGGGGAAGTTTTTTAGGACTGAGATGAGGAAAAGTTTCTTCTCTCAGAGGGTGGTGGGTCTGTGGAATTCTTTGCCACAGGAAGTAGTTGAGGCCGGTTCCTTGTTAATATTTAAGAGTGGGTTAGATTTGGCCCTTGCGGCTAAGGGGATCAGGGGGTATGGGGAGAAGGCAGGAACCGGGTACTGATCAGCCATGATCATATTGAATGACAGCATAGACTTGAAGGGTCAAATGGCCGACTCCTGCACCTATTTTTCTGTTTCTATATTTCATTGCTCTAACGATAGAACCATCGAACACTACAGCAGAACAAATACACCTAGTCTGTGTCGAACTGTTAGTCGACCTAATCCTATTGACCTGCACAGAGCACTTCACCTGGTAGCTTGTACCACACTTTCACCACTCTCTTCATGAAGATTTTCCATCTAATGTTCCCTTCAACATTCTACCCTTAACCCATGTCCTCTATACTCAATATTTTGATTTATTAAGACCATTGTGCCAAAAACTCTCCATACAACCCTATCTACCTGTGACACCATTTGTATTCCCAGATCCTTCTGTTCTTCCACACTTCTCAATGGCCTACCTTGGTTAGTACAGGTACACAATCCTTTATCTGGACATCTAAAATCCGGAAACCTCCAAAAACTGCCATTTTTTTCCCTGGTGCTGGTACAGTGAAAGGAGAGAGAGACAGCAGCGTAAGTAGGTTGGACGGGGAAGGGAGACAGCAGCGTGACTCGGGTGGGCGGGCGGGGGGAGACGGCAAAGCGACTCCGGGGGTCGGGGGAGAGAGACGCCAGCGTGGATACGGCAGCACAATTCGGGTGGGCTTAAATCTGGGGCAGCTAGCTTTTGTTCTGAAATCCGGAAAAATCCAAAATTCGGAACACACTGTCCTCCGAGGATTCCGGATAAAGGATTGTGTACCTGTACTTCCAAAGGACAACACCTCACATTTGTCTGCATTATTCCAGCCATCATTTTTCAGCCCAGTTTTCCAGCTGGTCCAGAATCTTCTGCAAGCTTTGAAAACCTTCCATGCTGCCCACAACACCTCCAATCTGCAAATTTGCTGATCCAATTGACCACATTATCATCGAGATTGTTGGTATAGATGACCAACCACAATGGTTCCAGCACTGATTCCTGAGGCACTCTGCTATTCACAGGCCTCTAGTTAGATGGACAATCATCTAGCTTCTCCCTCAGACCCTATGTTTAATCCACTTCATTTCCTCTTTTCCTCTTGGATTTATTAGCGATTGTCTTATGTTTTTTCCCCTTATCTTCAAACGCTCAACCTATCTAATTATTTCATAAGCTCAAAGGCCTATGGGATCAGCCCTCAGGACCGATTAGGGATAGCCAACACGGATCAGCGGCATGGAAAATCGCATCTCGCAAATTTAGCCAAGAGGACGTGGATTTTAACAAGGGGTTTTGACAAGGTCCCGAATGGTGTGGAACACGAGATCACATTGGTTTGTAGGTGAACTAACCAATTGGTTGCAAAATTGGAGACACACAGGAGCTGGCATCTGGAGCAAAACATTAACTTCGGGAGGAACTCAACGAGTCAGGGTGCATTTTTGGGCAGCCAAAGACAGTTGGTGTTTTGGGTCGAGACCCTTTATCAAGACAAAAGTCAAAAGGGGAGATATTTGAGGCCTATGACCAATGGTGTACCACAGGGATTAGTACTGGGTCCCTGTTACAGTATTTATAATGTGGAAAAGTAAGTTTGCAGATTTCACCAACATCTGTGGTCTTGCGAAGAAGGGTGTTTGTGGGATAGTTGGGTGATGAAACGTAGCCTGGACAGGTGTGAAGTGATGCATTTTAAACCGGGCAGAAGTTACACAATCTGGAAAAGAGAACAGCTGGAGAAAACAGCACAGAATCGGGCATAGATAGGGTGGGTGGCCGCAGTCTTTTTTTTCCCACCCAGGGTGGGGGAGTCTGAAACTGAAAAGGCGAGAGGGGAAAGATTTAAAAGGGGACCTGAGGGGCAACGTTTTCACAATGAAGGTGATAGGTTTATTGGAACGTCTTGCCAGAGGAAGTCGGTCTCATTTAAAGCACTTAAAAGGCCCTCGGACAGCAACAAGGACAGGAAAATCTTTGCGGGACATGGTGCCAAATGCAGGCAAGAGGCACTAGCTCAGGAAGGCACATTTATGGGTATGGACGAGTTGAGTTGAAATGTCAGATATTGTGCTGTATTCTATGGCTGTTCTCCTTTCCAGAGAATAAACCCCAAGAGCCTGCTGATAATTATCATCTCCGATATCTTGAATTATTTCCCTCCCCTCCCCAACCCTTCTGGGTCCTATAGAACTTGGAATAAAATGAGTGGCAGAACTCTTCACAGTGTGACTGACTGTTGGTGTCTGGTCAAGATTCTGTGCAGAGTCCCCTGCCAGACTCTGGGACAAAATGGGTTGATTTGCTTGCGGACCATTGTGGCCCCTAAGAGACTTCAATGAGAAGCCTCAATGCTACCTGTACCTCACAAGGGCATATTCCCTGCCCATGTTGCAGCCTAGCTGTGTCAGATAATAAGCCCAAAACCCTTGTGAAGATTTATTTCCCTCTGGTGCAGTCAACACAATTCTACACAATGAGTTCGTGCATAGGATTGGAAGCAATCAGTGCACATGGGTTTGAAGCCATGCTTCAGTTAATCTTGGCATGGAGGGTTCAAACAATTTGCAGCACAGAAAATGCCTCATCTGTTTTAGCCTCAAACAACTGACGTTTCAACAATAGATCACCCGATCAATACCTAAAGTCATTCCAGTAGACAATTGTTCTGATTCTTTTAATAGGGGAGCAGGAAAAGCAGGCTACATATATTGATAACATGGAACATACTCTCTTGCTTTGTTCCGGGGGGTGGGGTGTGTGGGGGGCAACTTGTCCTTATTATCTTCTTTGTCTTGAGTTTTCTTTGGGCCGGATCGATTCCAAAACCCTCGATCCATCAGGTTTCTGCGTTATTTTGTACCTTGCCTAAGTCACTGTGTGCCCTGCCAGCAGAGATGGACGGACAGCTTGATCCTCAAACAGAAAGAGAATGGGGTGGTTGTTCCATGGCTGTCGAGTTGGCTCGGCACACGACCCTGTGAGACACGCGGCTGCTCAGTCCACAAGCTCGCGTGGAATGCAGAGAAATTCCTTGACCCTGAGACCAGATTCTCGCGGAGCAGTTAATTCGAGAAGTATTTAAAGGAAAGCCGACGAGAGCCATTTGAGTCAAAGAACCAAGGTCTTTGTGAAATGTTAAAAGGGAACCTCTGCCTGCAAAGAGTGTGGAGCGAGCTGCCAGCTGAAGTTATGAATGCAGGCTCAATTTTGGCATTTAAAATCTGGATAGGTACATGAAAGGAGCATGGAGGGTTACAGTCCTGGTGCGGGTCATTGGGACCAGACAGAATAATTGTTCGGTACAGACAAGATGGGCCAAAGGGTCTGTATGTGTGCTGTAGTGTTCTATTGTTTGGCCCACCATATCCGTGACCATCAAGTGTCATCTGCATTTATCCCGTTTCCAGGCCAGCAGCCTTCTCTGCCTTGCTGGTTTCAAGTGCAGAGTAGACAAAATCAGCCCAGGGTTAGATGAGGCGCAAAGGAAAAAAGTAACAAAGTCAAAGAAGCTAATTTTATATCCATAAACGTTTCTGCTTCTCCACCTTCAGGGCGGCACATTTGGCGTAGCAGTTAGCCCAATGCCGTTCCAGCACCAACAGTTGGGACGGGCTTGATCCCATGCTCTCTCTAAGGAGTTTGTATGTTATCGTCTCTGAGTGGGTTTCCTCCGGGGACTCCGGCTTCCTCCCACTGTTCGAAACGTTCAAGGGGTTGTCGTTAATTGGGTGTAATTGGGCAGCATGGGCTTGTGGGCTGAAAGGGCCTGTTGCCGTGCTGTATGTCTACATTAAGAAGTGAGACGAAATTTGGTTTGCAGCATAAGCCCGCATGCAGAGACCAGCTTGGCTGAGCAATCTGTGTGTTGTAAAATTTCATGCTGTATTAGCTGAAGAGCAAGGCCAGCCCAAATTGGCAGTGTCAGTGAAGCCACAAAGCAGTCGGTAAAATTAAGTGTCACATTGGAGAAGTGTTGATAGTGACAGGGAATGCTCAGTTTGTGCTTTTATCTTTTCACACTGGGGATAAGTAGCGAGAAGTTTCATTCCAAATTGTCAGGCAGGCTCCTGAAGGGCGTGGTAACTGAGGTGGATGCAATGGTGAAGAAGGCGTTTCGCATGTTTGCCTTCATTGGGGATATAAATCGGGACCTTGTGACACAAGGTGTTGGCTCAGATTTCAGATTTATTCTCAGAGAACGTGCATGACATCACATACAACCCTGAGATTCCTTTTACTGCAAAAGTGCAAAAAAGAGTCCTAAAATAACTCCCTGATTGAGTTTGTTGTTGAACTGGCTGATGATGGAGGAATAGTAGCTGTTCCTGTAGCTGGGAGTGTGAATCTTGTGACACCTAGATCCTTTCCTAATGGTAGAAGTGAGAGCAGAGCGGGTGCTGGGTGCTGCGGATACTTAATGATCGCTGCTGCTCTCCGACGGCAGCGTTCACTGCAGATGTTCTCGATGGTGGGGAGGATTTTACCTTTGTTGTCCTGGGCTGTGTCCACGACCTCGCGCAGAGCTTTATGCTCAGGGGTATTGGTGTTCCCATGATGCAGCCAGTCAGCACACTATCCACCACCCACCTGTAGATATGTGAGAGGGTTTCTGGTGTCGTACCAAGCCTCCGCAAACTCCTGAGGAGGTAGAGGCGCTGACGTGATTCCTTCATGATGCCAATTGTGTGTCGGGTCCATGAAACATCCTCTGAGATAGTGATTCCCAAGAACTTAATATTTGCTTACTCTTTCCTCCTCTGATCTCCCAATGACCACTGGATTGTACACCTCTGGGTTTCCCTTCATGAAGTCAACAATCAGCTCCTTAGTTTTGGTGATATCGAGTGTCAGGTTGTTGTTCGTGCACCATTCAGCCAAGTTTTCAATCTCCCTCCTGTATACTGACTCATCACCTTTCTTTATATAATCCAGTACCGCAGTATTGTTGGCAAATTTGTAAATGGTGTCATTGTCCTACCAAGCCACACAGTCGTAGGTGTAAAGTGAGTAGAGCAGGGAGCTAAGAACGCAGCCTGTGTATGTAGAGATTGAGATGTTCTTACCAATCCTCACTGATTGTGGTTTGGGGGTGAGGAAATCCAATTACACAGTGGGATGTTGAGCCCCAGCTCCTGGAGTTTGCTGATCAACTTTGAGGGGCTGATGGTGTTAAATGCCGAACTGCAGTCGATAAAGAGCATCCTGATGTATGCATCTTTGCTGTCCAGGTGCTTCAGGGCTTTGTGTAGAATCAGTGAAGTGGCATCCACTGTAGACCTGTTGCCACGATCAGTGAATTGGAACAGATCTGTGTCGCTGCTTTGCCTCAACACCAGCCTTTCAAAACACTTCATTACCATTGATGTGAGTGCCACACACGTGAGTGTGAGTCCGCACTGACTACCATGTGCAATTCTGGTCACCCAGCTGTAGGAGGGACATCAGTAAATCAGAAGGGACACAGAGGAAGTTGCAGGACTGGAGGACTTGTATTATAGGGAGAGGTTGGGTCTTTATTCTCAAGGGCATTGAAGGCTGATCTAAAAGAGGATTATAAAGTCATTAGGGATGTGGATAAAGTGAATGCTCACGGCTTTTTTTCCACAAAACAAAAGCCGAGGGGAGAGTTTGAAGAGGGACCTGAGAAATCTCTCCACGAATGCTCCATGCATGCAGCAGTGCATACGGCCCTTTCTTTGCCACATGGCATTCTGGGAGGGCAGGTCTGCCATCGTTTTTTCCCCACGGTATTTATAAATTGTACTCGATAGTGCTACCAACTTTCCCACGCTGTATAAATTGTACGCGATGGCGCTACGACCTTTCCTACGTTATATAAATTGAGAGCTATAGAGGAATTAGGGGACATGGGGAGAAGGCAGGTAGGTGGAGTTAGGTCCTAAATTAGATCAGCCATGATCGTATTGAATGGCGGAGCAGGCTCGATGGGCCATTTTTGGCCTACTCCTGTTCCTACTTCCTATGCTACAAATTTTCCCACACCATGTAAATTGTCCACTATTGCTATTTATTGCTAGTACTTTCCCACGATCCCTTATAAAGGTTTATATATGTCGGCACAACAGCAAACAGGGGCTTAAGGGCTCACACTGTGTTGTCCATAAAGCTTATTTGTGTTATAATTAGGCATGATTAATTTTGTTTGAATAAAAGATCACAATACATTGATCAGGATTTAGGGCAGGTCCACCATCGCTCAATGCATCATGACATCACCAGTGGAAGGTAGAACAGTCCTAACCCCCGGGGATGGCTCCTTGGAAGTGTGAAAGCGTTCAGTGTCCCAGTTGGGAGAGGTCAAGTGTGAAAAGCCAAGCTCCCCTTCCTATCCCAGGACACTGAACGCTGGTGGATGCAAGTGTGAAAGGGGCTAATGTTGGGCGTTCAAATATATAGGAAGGGAAGACTTAAAAAGAGATGGACAGGGGAATGTAGCGAGCCCAGGAAGCCAACTTGGCCAAAGGGCCTGTTCCGTGATGTATGAATCCAAGTAATGTACTTAGGGTACAAGTTCACAGCTGAAAATGCTGTCATTGTGGATAAGATGGTGAAGAAGGGTCACTTTATAGGCAGGGGTATTATGTTTGTGAGTTGGGACGTCCCATCGTAGATTCTGGAACAGTATGGCACAGGAACAGGTCCTTCGACCTGAGTTTCTGTGCTAAACGATGTGCAAATCAAACTCTCTACTGCTTGTACATGACAGGTATCTCCCCATCCCCTTCACATTTATCCATCTGTCTGGAAGCCTCTTAACTGCTACTATCGTATCTGCTTCCACCACTAAACCTTGCAGCCCTTTCCAGGCACCCACCAGTCTCTGTAAAATATTACCCTGCGCATCTCCCTTAAACTTCTTCCTGCCTCACCTTAAATGCACATCCTCAACCATGACGCCTTTGCTCTGCAGAAAAACACTCCACCCTATTAATCCCTCTCAGGATTTTATGCTCCTCTATCAGGTCTCCCCACAGAACAGTTTCTCCCCAGAACTCATACTATCCAAACTAGGCCACATCCTGGTATACCCCTGCCCCTCTCCCCGCCAATTCATTCAGGCCCCTGTCAGTTTTTTACTCATACCTTGATGAAGGGCTTAGGCCCGAAACATTGGTTACATATCTTGGCTCCAGAGAACACTCCATGACTGATGAGTTTCTCCAGACTTTAGCGTATTAAACCCCTTCTGTACCCTTTCCTAAGCCTCCACATCCTTCCTGTAATGTAGTGACCAGAATTGCATGCAGTATTCAAAGTGCAATTGAACCAAAGTTTGAGACAGCCGAAACTGTCAGTGGCTAATCTTTGTGAGGCATTTGAAGAGGTTCGGTACGTCACCAAAGACTCTCAGAAAACTTCAACACATGTACTGTGGAGAGCATGCTATCTGTTGTATCACTGTCTGGTACGGAGGTGCTAACGCTCAGAACAGGAAAAAACTCCAGAGGGTTGTTAACCCAGCCTGCGACATCACGGGCACCAGACCACTCAATCAGGACAACTACATGAGGTGGTGTCTTCAAAAAGCAGCCTCTATCCTCAGGGACCACCTACTATCCAGGCCATGCCCTCTTCACTCTGCTACTATCGGGGAAAAGGTCCAGGAGGCCTGAAGATCCAGTGGCACAAAGACAGCTTCACCCCCTCTGCCATCAGATTCCTGAATGAGCAATGAACCATAGACACTACCTCACTTTCTCTCTTTCTTGCAGTATTTTTATTTATTTTGAAATGTGGTTTATATAAATGTGTACACTGTGATATTGCTGCAAAACAACAAATTTCATGACTTTTAAAAAAATTTAGAGAAATAGCTTGGTTTCAGCCCACGAGTCTGTACCACCCAATTTACATCCAATTAACCTACACCCCCCCCCCGCCCCGGTACGTTTTGAACAGTGGGAGGAAACCGGAGGCTCTGGGGAAAACCCACATACACATACTCCTTACAGATAGTGCGGGATTCGAACCCAAGTCCCTATTGGTGGCACTGTAAAGGCGTTGCACTAACCACTACACCAACCATGCTGTCCCTGACAATAAATTCTCATTCTGATTCTTGCTTCTATGCTCAATACTTCACCCAGTAAAGGCAAGCCTTCTTTACCACTGTAACCACTTACAATAAGCCCAGCCCTGGACCTCCAGATCCCTCCGCTCATCAATACTTTTAAGACCCCTACCATTAACTGTATATATTCCCCATGAATTTGACATCCTGAAGTGCAACACTTCCCTCTTGTCTGAAATGAACACTATCTGCCATTTTTCTGGACATATCTATAATTGATACATTTCCTGTTCTATTCATTGATAATCCTCTACACCATCCATTCTCAATGGTGGTGGTGGTGGAGTGGGGGTGGGGGGGTGGGCATATGGTCTCCCTTGGGGCCACAGCAAATTTAAGGGTGCCCACAGAGTCAAATCATAGAATATTTTTAATGTTTTTTACATGGTTGGTAGGGAGAAGTACAGAAGTAACCAACAAAGCCTGACTGCTTCACAGGGAAGGGGAACCATAAACCGAGCAGGACCTAAGGGGGCCATAGCCAAATGAGGTTGAGAATGACTGCTCTACACTATCCACAGTGCAAACAATCGTTGTATCATCTGCAAATGTACTAACCTACCCACCTTCTTTGTCATGATTACAGCTATATGAGACATTGGAATATTCAATATTCATAAATTAAAAATGTAATACATGTATACGTGATAAACGTTTGCCTGCTGTAAAGCAAAGAAAGAGTTGCCATGAGCATTGCCCAGATCCCCTAACTATAGGAGAAAGAGAAGCAAAAGAAATCCCTTTAGAGTCACTGAATGTCCGTGGATTCGCCTCCAGTGCTCCCGCATCGTCTTCATCTGCACAGACTCCTCTTCAAACCATCGGCAGCCTCGGATATGATCAAGAATCCTTCAGCGCCTAAGGCCCTTCAGGAGCCCTTCTAGTCCTCAGCATCCTCTTGAATTGCAGTTCCAATTCTTTGTTCCCATAAGTCATTCTCAAGCAGCCCACAGCCTGTGTGTGTCCTTCAGCCACTGAGCCCCTCGCTGGTCATCTGTCATGGTCACTTTCCCTGTAGGGTCATCTCCTTTCTCCTTCTCAACAGTGGGGATGGGAGGGGTTGCTCTTCCTGTTTGGTGCCCGATCTGTACAGTTCTGATAACTCCTGTACCTTTTCCCCAATGGTAGCAGAGTGACAAGGGCCTGGCCTGGGTGGTGGGGCCTTTGAGGATAGAGGCTGCTTTTTTACATGTAGATGTTCTCGATGGAGTGAAGTCTGGTGCCTGTGATGTCACAGGCCAAGTTAACAATCCTCTGGAGTTTATTCTTATCCTGAGAGTTGGCGTCTCTATACCAGACAGTGATGCAACCAACCAGAATACTCTCCACGGTCCACCTGAAGAAGTTTACGAGAGTCTTCGGTGACGTCCCAAATCTCCTCAAACGCCTCACAAAGTATAGCCGCTGCCGAGCCTTCTTCGTGATTGCATCGACATGGAGGCTCCAGGACAGATCTTTGGAGATATAAACACCCAGGAACCTCCATTAGATCACTTCTCATCCTTCTTCAATCCAAAGAGTAAAGTCCGAGCTGTTGATATCAAGAGAATTAGAAGCCTTTATAAACTTTCTTGAGGTTCAGAACCATTTCTTCTGTGGTCATCCAGATGGGAATTGAACCAGACCTGGCAGCTCACGAATCTCTCCTCACTTTTGTATTTTAATTAATGGAACGTTTGCCATGTTCAGTCACCCTATGATAGAACTGAACAGCTTGATTCATTTGCTCAAAATCTGGGCTAGCCCTAATGGCTCTTGTTAGCAAATTCAAAGGACATTCTAAGAGCAAGGCTGGTGTGCACTAGGCTGGATAAGCTCAGCAAATTTCCTGCCCTCAAGTGCAATTAGTATTCTAAATTCTTTATTGTAATTACCAGTATTTTTTGTGTGGCTGTCATTACAAAGATTATTGTTTTTCCTGAACTCCAGTTTATTAACGGAGTTCAGATTGAGCAGCTCCTGTGGTGGGATTTGAAATCTGGATAACATTACACCTGCACCATCAATAACAGAGAGGGAGAGGGTGGCGGTTGGCTATGATCATCCTATTCCAGCACTGTCCTTATACTGAACTTCCAAAAGAGCCTCACCTCCTTCACCACTGGGATCTTTGGGTACTCAACAAAATCTGCCTGCTTGTAGAGAGGTCGGCATTCATGACAAGTCCAGAAATTGTCGCCCGTCGTACTTTGAATCTGGAATTGAATTCAAGAGCAGGGAGGTTCTGCTGCTGCTCTGCAGGGTCCTGGTGAGGCCACACCTGGAGCACTGTGGGCAGTTCTGCTCTCCATAATTGAGGAAGGATTCATTGGCTTTGGAGGCAGTGCAGAGGAGGTTCACCAGGTTGATTCCAGGAATATAGGAGTTGGGAGGTGATGTTGAGATTGTATAAGACGTTGGTGCGGCCTAATTTGGAGTTCTGTGTGCAGTTCTGGTCGCCTAATTATAGGAAGGATATAAACAGAGTGGAGAGAGTGCAGAGAAGGTTTACCAGAATGTTACCTGGGTTTAAGCATCTAGAGTATAGGGAGAGATTGGACAGATTAGGTCTTTATTCTTTGGAGCGTAGAAGGTTGAGAGGGGATTTGATAGAAGTATTTAAGATTATGAAAGGGATAGACAGAGTGGATGTGGATAGACTATTTCTGTTAAGAGGAGGAAAGATTAAAACAAGAGGACATGAGTAAAGAATTAAGGGGCAGAGGTTTAGAGGTAACATGAGGGGGAACTTCTTTACTCAGAGAGTGGTAGCCGTGTGGAATGAGCTTCCGGGAGAAATAGTGGCGGCGGAGTCAATTGTATTATTTAAGAAAAGGTTGGACAGGTATATGGATGAGAAGAAGATGGAGGGTTATGGGCATTGTGCAGGGAGGTGGGACTAGAAAGGGGTGTTTGGTTTGGTGCGGACTAGAAGGGCCTAATGGCCTGTTTCCATGCTGTAATTGTTATGTTATGTTATGTTATAAATTACAATCGAAATTTTTGCGGCAGTAAATTGGCCTTATGCAATCTATGTTCATAACTGTTGAAACTCCCCTAAAATTCCAATATAAAGCCTCATAATCTTGAGGAATGAGTCTATGAGGAGAGATTGAGTCACTTGGGATGTATTCACTGGAATTCAGAAGAAAGAGAGGATATCAAACTATGAAAGGGATAGATAGAATAGAGTAGCTATTTTCTTTGGCTGTGGTCCCCTTAGGATTCTGCTCAAAGTTCATGGGCCCTCTTTCCTGTGTGAAGCAGTCAAGTTTTGGTGGTTTCTTCTATACTTCTCTCCTACCAACTACTAAAGAACAGAAAAATAATATAATGATTTCTGTCTGTGCACCCCCCCCCCCCCCCCCACCACTAAATGTGCTGTGGACCTCGAGGACCCTCGATAACAATGGCTGGAATGGAGGCAGGAAAGTTGTGGATGAGACTAGAACTCGGGGATACAATCATAAGATGGGGAGGGGGGGGATAGATTTAGGACAGACATGAGGAGGAACTGCTTCTCCCAGAGCGTGGTGAATCTGTGGAATTCTTTGCTCAAGGAAACTGTAGAGGCTGCCTCACATTGCCGATTCCATGTGGGTTAACCAGCTAATTTCGCAAGTCTGTTCGCAGTAATTGTGTGGTGTGAAATGTCCCAACCTGGCAGGGGGCAAGTTAAATTGAACCTGGCTCTGACACTAGGTGGGGGCAAGTGTCAGAGCCTGGCTGGGTTAACTCACTGATTGCCTTCTGGTGGTGTGATAGCACCACCTGCTCTTGCATTGTCACCGCTGGTGTCAGGACCCTCGTACCCCACCCCAACCCCCCCCCTCGCCGTAAAATGCCGGGTTGCCGATTAGCCAGGTAAATCGTGGTGCAGTGAGAAAGGCTCCCGAGTGCAGCATGCCTGGTAGGTTTTCCTGCTTCCCTAGGAGGGTTGGCAGTGTGAAAGGGGCTTTTGATTTCTGCACTGCAGGGGAATTAAAGGTGATGGGGTAAAGGCAGGTAGATGGAGCTATGACCATGGGCAAATCAGCCATGATCTTAGTGAATGACCAGCTGATTGGGTTGGATAGCCAACTCCTGCTCCTGTTCCTTGTTAAGTTGTTATGATTGACAATTCTGTATATTCCCACCCATCCATCTCTGTAAATGTGCTAATGGTTTTGTTCATTCCTCCAGATAGAACCATACAATTCTGCAGGCACAAAAATAGGCCCCTTTGGCCGTTCTTGGTTCCTGATCCTCCCAAGATATTCCGAATGGAATTTAAACGGGAGGTGGGGGAGGGGTGTGCTTAAGGAGGAGATTTTTGAGGGGCTGCCTTAAATTTTATTGGGTCTGGTTGTGTGAGTATGGTAAGGTGAAGATTATTCCACGCTTTAATTGTATAGGGGAAGAATGAATTGCTGTACACATCTGACTTGGAAGATGGCACTACAAATTGGGTTGCGTGCCCTCGTCTGTTCTAGCAGGCTTGGGCTCGGTGTAGAATTGGTTGTCTATATCGAGCTGGCAGTTTAGCATTTTGTAAAAACAAGTCGGGCGGTGTGCTTCACATCTGTCGTGGAGAGAGCCCCCATCTTAATGAATCCAAAGCCTTTGTAACACTCGCTTCTCTTCCATCTGTATTTGTGACAAATCGGACTGCCTGCCTCCGGACTCGTTCGATGGGAGTAGTGTTTTGGTTTGTGTCTGGGCCCCTTTCAGCTTCTGCGTATTCCATATGGGGTCTGACGAGGGTGAGGTACTACTTCTCCTTGACTAGATGGAAGTTGCGCCTCGGAAAATTTAGGACTCCTGTTGCCTTCACTGTTGTATGATACGTTTGATCATTCTGGATTTTGATGCTAAGGTATTTGGTCTGTTTAATTTCATCAAGGGTGACTCAGGATGTTTTGCCTGGTTTTCTCTTCCTGGTGACACGCATGGCTTCGCATTCGGAAGGAATAAACTGCATGGCCCATTTTTGTGACCATTCTACCATGCTATCAAGATCTTTTTGGAGAGCATCCTCGTCATCAGCTGACTGGTACACCAAACAGTCATCCGCGAACAGTCTAAGCTTGCTTGTGACTTCTCCGTGAATGTCATTGATGTAGAGTAAAAACAAATGCAGGCCTAGTCTGTGCCGAACCTTTTTTTTTTGCCTAGTCCCACTGACCTGCACCTAGTCCATAGCCCTCCATACCTCTCCCATCCATGTACCTGTCCAAATTCTTCTTAATAGTTAAAATTGAGCCCACATTCACCACCTCAGCTGACAGCTCGTTCCTCCAGTTTTTCTGTGGTAAAGATTGCCAAGTTATTGTTCTACGTTTTAAGTTTGGCCAAGACTGCACCTTATGGTCAATGACTTCGGGAAGGATGGGTGGTTTGACTCTGCTGTACTGTGTTCAAGTTGTTCCCCCACTTGCACAGGAACAACAGGCTGAAGGCCTCTTGTACTACTTTACTCTTCTTTGTAAAGCTCAGCAAATGTTCCATTTCATTAGTTACTGCTTACTGACGAGGTAACTCAGTATTTGCTTCATTCTTCCAACTGTTGGTCACACACGAAATTCAACATTTCCCCAGACACAAAGCATACAAGGACCTCAAGTTTGCACTGGGCTGGCGCATACATAAGGGGATCTGAATGACGTCAAAAATGAAGGTTCTTAATAGTCAATGAGTTACATCTTAGAAAACGCTGCAATAATGTTTTTAATTTAAAAAAACTCAGTTTGCATTATTAGATGGAACTAACATGGTCAAAGGCTACTGACATCTTTCTCCAAACCATTGAATAACTTCAGAATGAACTTCTTCAAACCTGCTACTTCAAGTTTATTGTCATCTGACTGTACATACAGTACCCTCCGTAAATTTTGGGAGAAAGACGCCTTTTTCCTTTATTTTCCCCTGTGCTCCACAGTTTTAAATTTGTAATCAAACAATTCACATGTTATGAAGTGCACATTCCAGATTTTATTCACTGTTATTTGTATACATTCTGGGTTGAGCATGTGGAAAGTCCAGCACTTTTGAACAGTCCCCTCATTTCAGGGCACCTTAATGTTTAGGACATTTGGGGCTTAGTGGGTGTTTGTGAGTTCTCAGGTGTTGCTTCATTGGTGCAGGTATAGGCTTGCTTCGAAGCTTTTGATCATCGTCGGGGTCTGTAGTTGCCATTTTTCAACAAGACGACCACTGAAAGTCAAAGAAGCCGTAATGAGGTTGAAAAACAAGAATAAAGCAGAAAGAGACTTCACCCAAGCTTTAAGAATCACCAAAATCTACCGTTTGGAACATCAAGAGCGAGTGTACTCATGAGCTCAGTAATCACAAAGGGTCTGGTATTCCAAGGAAGACCTCCATTGCTGACGACAGAAGAATTCTCATCTTAATGAATAAAAATCCTCAACGTTATGTCCGACAGGAGGAAGATGTGGATGAGGCAATGACTTCTGTCTGCAGAAGACTTCATGACCAGAAATACAGAGGCTACTCTGCAAGATGCAAACCACTTGTTAGACACAGAATGGATGGCCAGATTACAGTTTGCCAAGAAGAGGTTAAAAGAGCCTGTAGAATTCTGGAAAAAGAGTCTTGTTGGCAGATGAGACAAAGATGAACTTGTATCAGATGGCAAGTGCAAAGTGTGGAGGTGTAAAGATCCAAGGCACACCACCTTTGCATGGATTGCATCTTGCAGTGTATCCTCTGTATTTTTGTTCATGAAGACTTCACACATCCACATCTGCCTCCTGAAGAGTGTGTCTGATCTGTCAGACATACGTTTGGGGATTTTTCTTCATTAAGATGAGAATTCTTCTGTCGTCAGCAGTGGAGGTCTTCCTTGGAATACCCAGTCCCTTTGTGATTACTGAGCTCACCAGTACACTCATTCTTCTTAATGATATTCCACACAGTTGATTTTCATAATCCTAAATTTTGGGCGATGTCACTGTTTTATTCTTCATTTTTAGCCTCATAATAGCTTATTTGACTTTCATTGTCCAACTCTGGTCCTCAGGTTGAAAAATGGCAACTACACATGCCAAGGGTGATCAAAATATTAGAAGCAAGTCACACTCTCTTCTCCGTGCACCAAAGAAGCAATTAAATATACCCAAGTACTTACTAACACCTGTGAAGCCAAATTCCCAAACATTCTGGTGCCCTGAAGTGAGGGGACGATGCATAAAATGTGATGTAATTTCTACATGGTCAAACCAAAATGTATACAAATAGCCATATAACTGTATATGGCATGGGAACAGACCATGTCAGCCCTTCGAGTCCACACCGGTTCACTAGAACAACTCCACTAGCTCAACCCTTCCGCTCTCCGCCCATAACCCTCCAATCCTCTCACCTCCATGTACTCATCCAACCTTCTCTTAAATGACAGAAGGGACCCTGCTGCAACTATCTCATTTGGAAGATAAAATCTGAAATGTGCACTTTAATTGCATGTGAACTGACTGATTACAAATTTAGACTGTGGGGCACAGGGAAAAAAAAGTGTCTTTGTCCAAACATTATGGAGGACACTTTTTCTAACCAGACAACAGCGCTTTCTGGATGTCCACTAAGGATGCGTGCGTGTGCATTCACATGCACAAATAGACACACGCACACACCCACAAAAATCACATACGTGCTTACAGATATCATACAAAACAAATGTTTAAATAAGGTACGCACCGCTTAACGTCCATTTGTGCAATGTCCGACCACATATACTGTATGTCCTTGGTCCCATAATTACTCAGTTACTGTGAGTGACCAAGTCCGCAGCAATTTAGAAAAAGCAAGTTAGCTGTGGGAAATTAGATATTGTATACCCACACTGACCGCGCTCCCTCCCCACAGCCACGTGTCGGTCCCCACACTGATCAGACTATCCCTCTCTCTCCCAACAGCCTCGTATCAGGCCCCCACACTGATCCCACTGCCCTGCTATTTCCCTACAGCCCCATGTCAGTCCCCACACTGATACACTGCCCCACGCTCTCCCCACAGCCCCGTGTCAGGCTCCACACTGATCCCACTGCACCGCGCTCTCCCTGCAGCCTTGTGTCATTTCCCACACTCATCCCACTGTCCCGCATTCTCCCCACAGCCCCACGTCTGTCCCCACACTGATCCCACTGCCCTGCTCTCTGCCCATAGCCCCGTGCCGTTCGGTGCCCACATTGATCCCTACTTACAAATAAAAAGTTTACAGGTACATTATAGTATCCCATACAGCTTTTCAAAGAATATAATTTGGTTTTCACACAGCATCCGCATCACATAACACCCATTTTCACAGAACGTATCGTGGACATTAAGCGGCACATACCTGTATTTGGGTTAGCTTACTTGTTGTAAAGTGTAAGTGAAGATATGTTCCAAATGAATCTTCATGAGCCAGTGGATGAAACTCATTGCTCACACAAAGTCTGAATTGAACAAGGATTCATCCCTTTCTTGTTTCTGTCCCCAAGAAAAAAAGGCTCCCTGAAGGAACAGCAGTTGAATTTCACTCAGTGGTTCCAAATGTGGTTAATGGGAGGCAAGTATCCCACCTACTGGGCTGAATGGTCTCCACCATGCTGCATAATTGTTCCTTATAACTGACCTGACAAAGGGCTTAGGCCCAAAACATTGGTTACCCTTTACAGCCTCCGGATGCTGTGTGACCTGCTAAGCGTGTCCATTGTGTCTGTATATTGCACTGCAACTGACCTCACTAGTCTTTGGAGTCTTGACTAGACCTCCCATTGGTCAAAGATGATGACCCTGCACTGTTTAAAAGCCCCTTGCTCTAAATGCTGCATGACATCCTCAGAAACCACACCTCCATTTTTTTTTACTTATTGTAGCACCATGCCCTGCGTCTCTTCAACTGAAAGCATGCCTTTGGAAGCCAACCTCCCGGCCCCATCCGCTGCTTTGGGCAAGAAGACCCACTATTTTCTCCCCTCTCCTGTCAGACAGAAGAGAAATGAGCATGAACCTTCAGATTCAAGGACAATTTCTTTCCTGTGTTAACATTGCTCCTGTGCGGCACAAAACGCCAGCCACCTGTTTGCCTCCACAGATGCTGCTCGACCTGCCGACTTTTTTCAGCGGATTCTCTTTTATTTTTGCTCCAGATTTCAGCATCTGCAGTCTCGTGAGTCCCATCTGGGAGATGAGATTGTTCTCTTGCAGCTCTGATAAGTTCTGGAATGTCAGCAGGGATACATCAAAAAAAATGCAGCTTCAGTTGGTCATCTTTCTTTGCTCGCATTCGACATCAGGCTGGTTGGAACTGCCAATCAATTCTTTCAGCCTGAAGATGACTTTTTCCCTCTGGATGCATCAACAGTCTGACAGATGTAATCTCTTCAATCTTCCCTACACCTTCATCAAAACATCCTACAAAATGTCCACAAATCTCCCACGAAGTGAGACTGAGGATGACAAGTAGGTTCACTTGACTGCACTGTTCAAAGAGCCACAGAAATAGTTCTGTTATTCTCGCGCATCTTACTTGCTCCATTGACACCAATGCCCCCATGTGAAAAGCCCGGCAAAAGGTCGTGGGCACAGTCCAGGACATCACGGGTAAAACCCTTATCACCATCAAGAACATCCGGGGAAAGCTGCCATGGGCGATCATCAAAGACCCACATCACCCAGCACACGCTCTGTTTTCGCTGCTGCTATCAGGAAAGAGGTATTGGTGCCACAAGACTCAAACCCCCCCCCCCCCCCCAGGTTCAGGATCAGCTGCACCCCCTCCACCATCAGACACACAATCAGGGACTCATTTAAGGACGTAGCAGCTACTACAGTAGATGCTACTAAATAAAGGTAAACACACACAAAGGTAGTCAACTCAAGACTGGTTTATTGCAGACATACACAGACCTTTTTATTCCCTGCCTGTTAAGGAGCTCGTTAGCAGGTTAAAGCTATGAGCCATTAGTGCCCCAACCCTTTAGGTAGGGGCTTCATCTGATCCACTCACTGTACTTTGGTGCCCAGCACTGCTAGCCCACAATGTGTCAGGTAAGTCTGAACTGACGGCACGGCTCGCAATACCTTGCATTCTCTTACTTTTGCACGTTACTGGTTTTTTTTTCCTCTCTGTAAGGCACAGTCAGTTTGTTTACATGATGAGTCCGTTTATTTTACACTACCAATAAGTGGTAATTCTTCCTCCCCCACAGGAAAATGAATCCCATGCATGTATGTACTCTGACAATAATAATTCTGAACATGAGATTTATTTCATCTAATCGTAGGGGGGCATGGGTCGTGTAGCATTAAGCACAATATTACAGCGCCAGCGACCCGGATTCGAATCCCGCACCATCTGTAAGGAGTTTGTATGTTCTTCCCCGTGTCTGCGTGAGTTTCCTCCGGGTGCTCTGGGTTCCTCCCACCTTTCAAAATGTACAGGTTGTTGGTCAATTTGGGTGGAATCAGGTGGCATGGGTTTAAGTGGCCACAATCGGCTTCTACTGTGTTGTAAATAAAATTTAAATTTAGATGTCCCAGAGAAACTCAGCAGGTCATGCAGCATCCATAGGAAGTAAGGCCCGAAATATTGGTGACCCTTTACTTCCTATGGATGCGGTGTGACCTGCTGAGTTCCTCCAGAGCGTTTGTGTATCACACGCATCCCCAGCATCTACAGACTCTTTGCTCACATTGGAGCAGCTCCATGACTTGCGTCAACTTGAAATATGCTTTTCTCTTTCTCTCTCCCCACCTCTCTCTCCCCCCACCCCCCCCCCCCCTCCTGCTGAATGGAGCCTGTGGGAAGGCCACCTCTCATGGATGGCTGCAAGGATGCCCTTCCCTCTTTCCATGCAGTCCCAGAAAGAAGCAACAAACAAAACAACTTAAACTGGACCTTTCCCTTTGACCCAAGGTCAGAGAGCTTGAGAGCACCTTAAGCCCATGCTGAAATTACTCTCTGTAGGCTCCCTGGCTTCATAGAACAATAAACAACCTCTCGTTTCCCCTTTCTCACAATATTTTTGAAAGCTCAACTCCCTTTTTTTAAACAAAATGAGTTAATAATGTGTTTAGTCGCCGTGCTAAATGTACTGGAAAACACTTTAACAAATCATTTGCATCAGGAAGCAGCAATCTTTCCAATTTGCAGTTGCGGAGTTGAGCCAAAATAGATTGTGGGTTTTATTTGTGTGTGATTCGTGCCTTCCTGGCAAAGGCTGGCATTTCTTGCTCACCTCTAATTGCCCTTGTGAGGACGGGGTTGAGCTGCCCTTATAAATCACTGCAACCTGAGTTTCCTTCCAATGTTTCAGTTTTTATTGTCTCATTATACCCAGTACAGTGAGAAGAGCTTTCTGCGCACAGTCTGACAGGTTAGCTGTAACATTGGTGCAGCTGTGTAGCAGAAGAGCACAATTTGTCGAGCTGCATTGAGGAAAACAAGATTAATTAGTACCAGGGAAACAGCAATGCTGGAGAAACTCAGCTGGTCAAACAGTGTACTTTATATTTCTTTCTTTGGCTTGGTTTCGCGGACGAAGATTTATGGAGGGGTAAATGTCCACGTCAGCTGCAGGCTCGTTTGTGGCTGACAAGTCCGATGCGGGACAGGCAGACACGGTTGCAGCGGTTGCAGGGGAAATTTTGTTGGTTGGGGTTGGATGCAAAGATATAAATACATAACCAATGTTTCGGGCTTGAGCCCTTCATTAAGGTATGAACAAATGTCGGCAGGCACCCGAACGAAATGGTGGGGTGGAGGAGCACGGTCCCATAGGCAGAAGTTGATAGATGGATAAGGGAGGCAAGCAAGGAGAGGAGAGATGGCTCTGAATGGAGAAGGAAGGGAGTGGAGAGCTGGTGGAAAGAAGACAAAGGGAAAGAGAAGGAAGGGAGAACTGAGAGTAGGCTGGCAGAAACCGGAGAAGTTGATATTAATGTCATCTGGTTGGAGAGGGCCTAGAGAGACAATCAAGGAGCAACACTGCGCACACGAACACACACACACCCACACAAGAGACAAATGCACACCTGCATCTGGAGGAGTATTGGCCTTGGGATCTTTTACATTAGACAGAAGGCCAATACAGAGGATCATCAAAACGGCCAAGGTGATCTCTCCCTTTCCTCTATTGATGACATTCATGAGGAATGTGATTTAAATAAGGCTCAAAGAATTATATACAGTGTCCGCCATAATGTTTGGGAAAGGATACTTTTTTTCCTTTATTTGGCCCTGTGCTCTACAGTTTTATATTTGTAATCAAATAATTCACGTGTGATTACAGTTCCCATTCTAGATTTTATTCAAGATTATTTGTATACATTTTTGGTTGCAGCATAGTTTCCCCATTTCAGGGGACTATAATGTTTGGGACGTTTAGCTTTATAGGTGTTTTGTGAGAACTCGGGTGCTTTTGTTCACCTTTGGAGTCTGTAGTTGCCATTTTATACCACGTACACCAGAGTTGTGCCTCAATGAAAGACTAAAGAAGCCACTATAAAGCTGAAAAAGAAGAATACAACAGTAAGAGACATCGCCCAAACCTTAGGATGACCAAAATCACCTGTTTGGGAGATCATTAAGAAGAAAGAGCTGACTGGTGAGCTCTGTACTTGTAAAGGGAGTGGTCTTCCAAGGAAGACCTCCACAGCTGATGACAGAAGAATTCACACCATAATGAAGAAAAATCCCAAAATGCCAGTCTGATAGATTAGAAACACTCTTGAGGAGGCAGGTGTGGATGCGTCGATGACTATTGACCACAGAAGACTTCATGAACAGAGATACCGAGGCATAAAGGAACTGCCCCAGATCCAAAGCACACCACCTCATCTGTGAAACATGGTGGTGGGGATGTTGTGGCCTGGGCATGTATGGGCTGGTGCACTTATCTTCATTGATGATATAACTGCTGATAGTAAAATGAGGTGTATAGAAACATCTCACCTCCTCAAGCGCGAGCAAATGCCTCCAAACTCATTGGATGGTGCTTCATCCTACTGCAAGACAATGATCCCAAACCGACTGCGAAAGCAACATAGGAGTTTATCAAAAAAGCTAAAAACTGGAAAAATTTTTGAATGGCCAAGTTAGTCACCAAATCCAAATCCAATTGAGCACGTCTTCCATATGCTGAAGAGAAAACTTAAGGGGACAAGCCCCCAAAACCAGCAGGAGCTGAAGATGGCTGCAGAAGAGACCACAGAAGATACTCAGCACCTGGTGATGTCTATGAATCACAGACTTCAAGCAATCATTGCTTGCAAGGGATATGCAACAAAGATTAAAATACATGACGACATCCCAAATATTATCGTACCTTGAAATAAGGGGACAATGTTTCTGTGCTGTAGTGTTCTATGTATAAAAAGAGCTGCAATTTCTCCATGGTCAAACCAAAATGTTAACAAATGACCTTGAATAAAATGTGGAAAGTGCATTTTAATTACCTATGAAACAAATTTAAAACTGTGGAGCATAAGGGTAAATAAAGGAAAAACATAGGAACATAGGAAGTAGGAACAGGAGAAGGCCAAAAATGGCCCATTGAGCTGCTCCGCCATTCAATACGATCATGGCTGATCTAATTTATGACCTAACTCCACCTAACATAACATAACATAACAATTACAGCACGGAAACAGGCCATTAGGCCCTTCTAGTCCGCACCGAACCAAACACCCCTTTCTAGTCCCACCTCCCTGCACAATGCCCATAACCCTCCACCTTCTTCTCATCCATATACCTGTCCAACCTTTTCTTAAATAATACAATTGACTCCGCCGCCACTATTTCTCCCGGAAGCTCATTCCACACGCCTACCACTCTGAGTAAAGAAGTTCCCCCTCATGTTACCTCTAAACCTCTGCCCCTTAATTCTTGACTCATGTCCTCTTGTTTTAATCTTTCCTCCTCTTAACGGAAATAGTCTATCCACATCCACTCTGTCTATCCCTTTCATAATCTTAAATACTTCTATCAAATCCCTCTCAACCTTCTACGCTCCAAAGAATAAAGACCTAATCTGTCCAATCTCTCCCTATACTCTAGATGCTTAAACCCAGGTAACATTCTGGTAAACCTTCTCTGCACTCTCTCCACTCTGTTTATATCCTTCCTATAATTAGGCGACCAGAACTGCACACAGAACTCCAAATTAGGCCGCACCAACGTCTTATACAATCTCAACATCACCTCCCAACTCCTATATTCCATGCAATGATTGATAAAGGCCAGCATACTAAAAGCCTTCTTCACCACCCTATTCACGTGAGTTTCTACCTTCAGGGAACGATGTACCGTCACTCCTAAATCTTTCTGCTCTTCTGTATTCCTCAATGCTCTCCCATTTACCACGTATGTCCTGTTCTGATTCTTCTTACCAAAATGAAGCACCTCACACTTATCAGCATTAAATTCCATCTGCCATTTTTCAGCCCACTTATCTAAGCAGCCCAAATCCCTCTGCAATCCTTGAAAACCTTCTTCATTATCCACTATTCCAAATCGTCTGCATACTTACTAATCCAATTCACCACCCCATCATCTAGATCATTAATGTATATAACGAACAACAATGGGCCCAATACAGATCCTTGAGGCACACCACTGGTCACCGGCCTCCAACCTGACAGACAATTATCCACTACCACTCTCTGGCCTCTCCCTTTCAGCCAATGTTCAATCCATTTGACTATCTCAAAATTTATACCTAAAGACTGCACCTTCCTAACTAACCTTCCATGTGGTACCTTATCGAAGGCCTTACTGAAATCCATATAGACAACATCCACTGCGCTACCCTCATCCACATTCCTAGTCACCTCTTCAAAAAATTCAATCAGATTGGTCAAACATGACCTTCCTCCCACAAATCCATGTTGAGTGCTCCTGATCAGACCCTGTCTATCCAGATATTAATAAGTACTATCTCTAAGAATTTTCTCCATTAATTTACCTACCACAGACGTCAAACTTACAGGCCGATAGTTGCCAGGCTTCCTCCTTGAACCCTTTTTAAATAACGGAACCACATGCGCAATGCGCCAATCCTCCGGCACTATCCCCATATCTAATGACATTTGGAAAATTACCGCCAGAGCCTCAGCTATTTCCTCCTTCACTTCTCTCAATGTCCTGGGGAAGATCCCGTCTGGTCCCGGAGACTTATCCACCTTTATATTCTTCAAAAGCCTTAAAACTACACCTTTTGTAATCTCTATATTCCCTACCTGCCTTCTCCCCATATCCCCTAATTCCTCTATCATGTAAAAATTTATCTAACCGAATTTTAAATATGTTTAATGAGGCAGCCTCAACCACTTCCCTGGTTAGAGAATTCCAAACATTCACTACTCTCTGGGAAAAACTATTTTTCCTCATCTCTGTCCTAAATCTACTCCCCCGAATCTTGAGAGTGTGTCCTCTCGTTTTAGCTTCCCCGGCCAGCTCAAAAAACCTTCCTACATCTATCCTATCCATACCCTTCATAATCCTATATGTTTCTATAAGATCTCCTCTCATTCTTCTGAACTCGAGCGAATACGGTCCTAGATGATTTAATCTTTCATCATAAGTCAACCCCTTCATCCCAGGGATCAACCTAGTAAACCTCCTCTGGACCGTCTCCAAAGCCAGTATATCCTTCCTCAAATATGGAGACCAGGACTGGACACAGTACTCCAGGTGCGGTCTCACCAGTACCTTATACAGTTGCAACATTACCTCCCTACTCCTGAATTCAATTCCTCTAGCGATGAAGGCCAACATTCCATTTGCCTTCTTAATAACCTGCTGCACCTGCAACCTACCTTTTTGCGATTCATGCACAAGCACTCCCAAGTCCCTCTGCACAACAGCAGGCTGTAGTTTTTCACCCTTTAAATAATATTCAGCTCTTTTTTCTTGCCAAAGTGGATAACCTCACACTTACTAACATTGTACTCCATCTGCCAGACCTTTGCCCACTCATCCAGCTGAACTCTATCCCTCTGCAGACTCTCCACATCCTCATTACAATTTGCTCTTCCACTCAATTTGGTGTCATCCGCAAACTTGGCTCCACCACATTTTGTCCCCTCCTCCAAGTCATCAATGTAAATGATGAACAGTTGTGGGCCTAACACCGACCCCTGTGGCACCCCACTTACCACTCTCTGCCAACCTGAAAAACTCCCACTTATCCCGACTCTCTGCCTCCTGTCAGACAACCAATTTTCAATCCAGGCCAATAGACTTCCCCGGACTCCACTTTCCTGTAACTTACTGAGAAGTCTCTTGTGCGGCACCTTATCAAACGCTTTCTGGAAATCCAAGTATACAACATCAACCTGTTCCCCTCTATCCACCACACCCATTATATCCTCAAAGAATCCCAACAAGTTTGTCAAACAAGATCTTGCTGCGTCTGCATGATTGAACCCTTTGAACCCTTTGTCTGCCTGATTGAACCCTTTGTCCCAAACATTATGGAGGACACTGGAGTACCCTTTCCATCGTGCACACAGGATCTTTGGCCCACTACATCAGAAAGCAGGAGCTTCAAAATCAGGACTGCCAGACTGGGGAATAGCTTCTCCCACAGGCTACGAGATTGATGAACCTTATCGTGGAACCAAGTAAATTGCTTCAAAATATCTATATATATTCATTTTAAATTATATCTCAATTTAAATATAATTTATTTTTATTTATGTATAACATCTTTATTTATAGCTCAGAACCACAACAGAAAATTCGCTGGCAATACCATGGGAGTGGGTTGTATAAAAAGAGGCGATGATTCAGCATACAGGAGAGAGATTGAAAACTTGGCTGAATGGTGCACCCGCAATAACCTCACACTGAATGTCACCAAAACCAAAGAGCTGTTTGTTGACTTCAGGAACGGAAAACTAGAGGTGTACAATCCAGTGATCATTGGGTGACCAGAGGTGGAGAGGTTGAGCAAAATGAAGTTCTTGGGAGCCATTATCTCTTTCCTGGACCCAGCACACTAATGACATCGTGAAGAAAGCTCATCAGCGCCTCTCCTTCCTCAGGAGTTTGCATGGGTTTGGTAATGACATCAGAAACCATGGCAAATTTCTACAGATGTGTGGTGGAAAGTGTGCTGACTGGTATGGGGATGCCAAAACTCCCAAGTGTAAAGCCCTGCAAAAGGTAGTGGGCACAGCCCAGGACATCACAGGTAAAACTCTCACCACTATCGAGAGCATCTACAGAGAACGCTGCCATTGGAGAGCAGCTGCAATCGTCAAGGATCCTCACCACCTAGCACATGCTCTGTTAGAATGAACATAGAACAGTACAGCACAGTACAGGCCCTTTGGCCCACAATGTTGAGCTGACCTATACATTCCAACCAAAAAAAAATAAACCCTCCTTACCCCCATTATTCTCTTTTGTTCTTCCATCCACGTGCCTGTTGAAGAATCTCTTAAATACCCCTGATGTTCCAGCCTCCACCACCAGGGCATTCCAGGCACCTACAACTCTCAGTATAAAAAACAGTCCTGATGTCTCCCTTAAACTTTGTCCTTGGTGCTTGCTGACCTGCCCTGGGAAATATCTACACAGGCTTCTCATAATCTTGTAAACCTCTATTAAGTCTCCTCTTATCCTTCTACACTCCAGAGAGAAAAGTCCCAGCTCTGTTAACCTTAACTCATAAGACTTATTTTCCAATCCAGGCAACATCCTGGTAAATCTCCTCTGCATGTTCTCCATAGCTTCCACATCCTGCCTATAATGAGGTGACCAGACTGAACAAAATACTGGTCTTACCAGACATTTGTAGAGTTGCAAGCATGATCTTTCTATTCTTGAACCCAATCCCCCTTAAGTCCTCTTAACTATCCTATCAACCTGTGCGGCAACCTTGAGAGATGTATGGATTTGGACCCCAAGGTCCCTCTGTTCCAATACTCTGTTAAGTAAGTTCTCGCTACTGCCATCAGGAAAGAGGTGCAGGTGCCACAAGACTCATACCACCAGGTTCAGGAACAGCAGCTCCCCCTCCACCATCAGACTCCTCAATCAGATTTCAGATTTATTACAAGAGTACATACATGATATCCTTTTTCCTACGGTCATGGCAGAATTACCCATAATTGGTAGTACAAAATTAAACTGTACACAGTGTAAACATATAAACAAATAAAGAATTGCAAGCAGATAATGAATGTAAACAAAATGAAAATCAGAGAGAAAATTAATCAATAAAGTGCACAAGTGTGAGTTCTTAAATGAGTTTGTTGTTGAGGAATCTGATGGTGGAGGGGTAGTGTTATGATCCCAGAGGACCCCAAAACCCAGCAGCAATAGATATTCACCGACAAATGAATACTTAAACAAAAGTGGCTTTTAATTATCTTTAAACATGAAAATAGATTCAAACTTTAACTTTTCTCTATTGACTTACTTAACCTAACTTAACCCCATTCTAATTCTAAGCACACGTGTATGTAATGTGTGTGTAAGTTCAGAAAAATTATTTGGTTCACAGTCCAATTTCACTTCTCATTCCTTCAAGCTCTCTGGTTACAGGCAATTCTTATACTGTGCACAGAATTTAATATTTATAAAGTTCACCAGGCTTTGGTGTTTGAAAGATAAATGGTTACTGCTCAGGAAGGTTCTTGATCGTTTTCAGAGAGAGATTTATTGTTCTAGGACATCCACAACTGACGTACTTCCATCAGCCACTCCAGTGTTTTTCGGACGAAACTGCCCCCTTCAGGGTTCTCCAGATGATAACCTCTTTCTTTCAGGTCACCACAGAGTTCCTTTCTGTTTCCTTATTCCAAGTGAAACATTAGACAGCCAGTCCTCTCCTCCTCAAGGGTTTTGACCAGGCCATCTTCCAAATGGGGTTTTCCATAATCTTTCCAGCTTGTCCTGTTCCAGTCCCAGCTGCTGTCTACTGGCTGTAACACTGTAAAAGTGATCTTTCTCTCTCTCTCTCTCTCTCTCTCTCTCTCTCTGAGAGAAAGCCTGTTTGACTCTCTCTGCATGCAAAACCACATGACCCTCTTAGAACAGCAAGCTCTCTTCCAGACCTGTTTCCGCTCCGTAAATGGTTATATGGTTAACAAGATCTTGCATCTGTTGCCTTTTGTAAACAACAATCCATTAGTAAAGTCTCTTGAGCAATCTTCAAAGCTCTTGCAAAAGCTCTGAGACCATGATATGTCTAGCATGGGGCAGAGCTCCAGTATTTTAAATAAGATCTGTTTTAAAGTGTTTGTATATAACCCACTCTAACAAACCTTTCCCAATTTATCTCCCAAAAACATATCTATATACTCTGTCACAGTAGCAGCTGTTCCTGAACCTGGTTGTGTGAGTCTTGTGGCACCTACACCTCTTTCCTGATGCCAGCGGTGAGAACAGAGCATGTGCTGAGTGGTGTGGATCCTTGATGATTGCTGCTGCTTTCCGACAGCATCGTTCCCTGCAGATATCCTTTTCCACCACATCTCTGAAGAAATTTGCCAGATTTTCAGGTGTCATACCAAACCTCCGCAAACCCCTGAGGAAGTAGATGGGCTGACGTGTTTTCTTCATGATCCCATTAGTGTGTTGGATCCAGGAAACTTTCTCCAAGATGGTGACGCGCAAGAACCTCTGATCCCCCAATAATCATTGGATGAATCACTGAATTATACACCGGCTTTTCTTTCCCAAGTCAACAACCAGTTCCTTAGTTTTGGTGACAATGAGTACAAGGTTGTTGTCAGTGGACCGTTCAGCCAAGTTTTCAATCTCCCTCCTGTATGGCTGACTTATTCCCTTCCTATATAAGACCCTCTACCATGGTATCGTTGGCAAATTTGTAGATGGTGTTATTATCGTACTGAGCTACACAGTTGTGGGTGTAAAGCAGTGGTTCTCAACCTTTTACTTACCACTCACACACCACTTTGAAGTATTCCCTCTGCCATTGGTGCTCTGTGATCAGTAAGGGATTGCTTAAGGTGGGATGTGGGTGGAAAGAAAAAGTTTGAAAACCACTGTCTTAATCCTACTTAATTGAGTCGTTATGCACATGGTTTCAGAACTCCAAAGGAAATGGGCCAACGACCATTTTTCCCAAGCAAAATATTTCAGTCACAATTGGATCTAGAGCAGCAATTCTAAACCTTCCCTTCCCACTCATATTACCACCTTAAGCAATCCCTCACTAATCATAGAGCACCTATGGCATAGGGATTACTTAAAGTGGGATGTGAGTAGAAAGGAAAAAGTTGAGAACCACTGAGTGTAAAGTCAGCAGACGGGATCTTCCCCAGGACATTGAGAGAAGTAAAGGAGGAAATAGCAGAGGCTCTGACGGTAATTTTCCAAATGTCGTTAGAGATGGGGATAGTGCCGGAGGATTGGCGCATTGCGCATGTGGTTCCGTTATTTAAAAAGGGTTCAAGGAGGAAGCCTGGCAATTATCGGCCTGTAAGTTTGACGTCTGTGGTAGGTAAATTAATGGAGAAAGTTCTTAGAGATAGTACTTATAAATATCTGGATAGACAGGGTCTGATCAGGAGCACTCAACACGGATTTGTGGGCGGAAGGTCCTGTTTGATCAATCTGATTGAATTTTTTGAAGAGGTGACTAGGAATGTGGATGAGGGTAGCGCGGTGGATGTTGTCTATATGGACTTCAGTAAGGCCTTCGATAGGGTACCACATGGAAGGTTAGTTAGGAAGGTGCAGTCTTTAGGTATAAATTTTGAGATAGTCAAATGGATTGAACATTGGCTGAAAGGGAGAGGCCAGAGAGTGGTAGTAGAAAATTGTCTGTCAGGTTGGAGGCCGGTGACCAGTGGTGTGCCTCAGGGATCTGTATTGGGCCCATTGTTGTTCGTTATATACATTAATGATCTAGATGATGGGGTGGTGAATTGGATTAGTAAATATGCAGACGATACTAAGATAGGTGGAATAGTGGATAATGAAGAAGGTTTTCAAGGATTGCAGAGGGATTTGGGCTGCTTAGAAAAGTGGGCTGAAAAATGGCAGATGGAATTTAATGCTGATAAGTGTGAGGTGCTTCATTTCGGTAAGAAGAATCAGAACAGGACATACGTGGTAAATGGGAGAGCATTGATGAATACAGAAGAGCAGAAAGATTTAGGAGTGACGGTACATCGTTCCCTGAAGGTAGAAACTCACGTTAATAGGGTGGTGAAGAAGGCTTTTAGTATGCTGGCCTTTATCAATCATTGCATGGAATATAGGAGTTGGGAAGTGATGTTGAGATTGTATAAGGCGTTGGTGCGGCCTAATTTGGAATTCTGTGTGCAGTTCTGGTCGCCTAATTATAGGAAGGATATAAACAGAGTGGAGAGAGTGCAGAGAAGGTTTACCAGAATGTTACCTGGGTTTAAGCATCTAGAGTATAAAAAGAGATTGGGCAGATTAGGTCTTTATTCTTTGGAGCGTAGAAGGTTGAGAGGGGATTTGATGGAGGTATTTAAGATTATGAAAGGGATAGACAGAGTGGATGTGGATAGACTATTTCCGTTAGGAGTAGGAGAGATTGAAACAAGAGGACATGAGTTAAGAGTTAAGGGGCAGAGGTTTAGAGGTAACATGAGGGGGAACTTCTTTACTCAGAGAGTGGCAGCCGTGTGGAATGAGCTTCCGGGAGAAATAGTGGTGGCAGAGTCAATTTTATTATTTAAGAAAAAGCTGGACAGGTATATGGATGAGAAGAAGGTGGAGGGTTATGGTCATTGTGCAGGTAGGTGGGACTAGAGAGGAGTGTTTGGTTCGGTGTGGACTGGAAGGGCCTAATGGCCTGTTTCCATGCTTTAATTGTTATGTTATGTTAAGCAGAGCAGAGGGCTACGAGCACATCGATGGAGATTGTGGAGAAGTTCTTACCAATCTTCACTGATTGTAGTCTGGAGGTGAGGAAATCCATGATCCAGTTATGCAGTGGGGTGTTAACTCCCAGTTTTTGTCGTTTGCTAATCAGAGGGAATGATGGTGTTAAATGCTGAACTGTCGTCGATAAAGAGCCTCGTGATGTGTGCAAGTTTGCTGTCCAAGTGTCCCAGGGCTTTGTGTAGAGCCAATGAGATGGCATCCACAGTAGATCTGTTTCTTTGCGAGGTGAACTGGAACGGATCCATGTCGCCGCTCAGACGGGAGCTGATAGGCTTCATCACCAGCCTTTCAAAACACTTCATCACTGTGGATTTAAGTGCTACTGGTCGATTGTCGTTAAGGCAGGTTACCACACTCTTCTTGGTGATTGACTCCTGGTTGAAACAGGTGGGTACCACGCCCTGCTGGAGTGAGATATTGAAGATATCCGTGAATACCTTGGTAAGTTGATCAGCACAGCGCATCGTGAGGCAGAGAAACGATGTTTCGTCTGCTCGTCTATGTACAGTCAGATGACAATAGGCTTGAACTTGAACAAAAAAGCAAAGGTCTCAGTTCACTGTTTCAACTGGGAATGCAACTCTCCTCGTCTAGGTTTGAGGCAGGATCTGCAGTGAAATGTGAATAATTTCGTACAGCGTTTTTAATTTAATTTACTTTGTAGGAATGCTAAGAAATGAAACATGCCACCAGCTAGACAAAGAAATATTTGGACAGAGGCAAAGCCATAGTGTAAGCATCCTGCTCGGGTGTCAAATTAAATCGTGATTTGACCACAGTCAATCCGAACTAAACTGGTAAATATGAGGTTATTTGCATTGGAAGAAAACTTGGCCAATCCGCTTATTATTTAAATAGTGAAAGATTGCATCCTTGATATTGTGCCGAGGGCCTTGGGGGTGTGCTGGTGTAAAAGCTTGGTTTGCACGTGCAGCAGACTCGCAAGAAGGCAAGGGGAACATTGGCCTTCGTTGCTGGAGCCATTCAACTGAAGAGCAGGGAACAGAATAGGTTTCTGGTTATCAATGGAACCTCAATAAAAGCGAGTTTTTCCATTAAACATGCATGTTCCAGTCTATGAACAATCTCCATTTAGTTTGGTTTACTGGTCATTTTACTTATTTGGGTGTAAAAATCACTAAAAAGCTTAAGGATTTATTTAACTTTAACTTGTTATCCTTAATTGACCATATGAAACAATTGTTTACTAAATGGTCTCCATTGTCCTTATAAATGATTGGTTGAATTAATTTGGAGAGAGTGGAATGAGTTGAAGAAGTTATTTGGAGTGAGGACAAATTCTGCGAGGGGAGAGGAGGGCCGGACAGGAGAGGAGAGAGACGGGGTGGGGGGGATAGGAGAGAGATGGGAGGAGAGGGAGAGAGATGAAGTGGGGAGGGGGGGAGGAGGAGGGGCGGGAGAGAGATGGGGTCGGGGTGGGGAGGGGGAGGGGACGAGGGGGCGGGGAGGGGGAAGCAAGGAAGAGAGGGGTTGGGGAGGGAGGGAGAGAGAAGGGCTGGAGGGAGGGAGGGAGACAGGATGGGGGTGGATCACAGGGGAACGGGGGTGTGACGGGTGACATGGGGGCTGAGGGTGGTGGGTGATGGGGTCGGGGGACTGGCGGGAAGACTGGGGGGTGACACAGGTGGGACTTGGGGGTGACACGAGGGGGTGATGGGGTACTGGGGGTGACATGTGGGGACTGGGGGTTGACAAGGGGGTAGGTGACTAAAGGAGGAGGGGGCTGACTGGGGGGGGAGGGGATGATTGGGTGACTGGGGTGGAATGGGTGACTGGTTGGATCTTTGGGCCAGGAAGAACTGAAGTTCTTTCAGACCTTCTGTGTGGCAGATGGAGAAATAAAGGAATTGGACATCCTTCATGAAGATGAGGTGGTTTGGTTTGGGGAATCTGAGTCATTGAGGAGATGGGAGGGGGGGGGCTTGTGAGATGATGCAGTTGTTGGTGGGGAGGGGATGGACCAGGGCAATAAAGCTAGTCAAGATAGGATGAAACTAGTTTGGTGGGGCAGGACCAGGCAGAACCAATGGGTCTATCCAGATGGTTGGGTTTGTGTATCTTGGGAAGAAGGTAGAAATGGGCAGTGCGAGGGTGGGAAACAATAAGGTTGGCAGCTGTGGAAGGAGGTGACCAGAGGTGATGGCATTAGAGATGGTGTTGAAGGCAGTGGCTTTATGTGTAGTAGTGGGGTCCTGTGGGAGTGGTTGGTAGGAGGAGGTGTCTGAGGACTGTCGACTGGCCTTGGCAAAGTAGAGGTTCGTGCACTAGACCACAACAGCACCACCACCTTTGTCGGTGGGTTTGATGGTGAGGTTTGGATTGTTGTGGAGAGAGTGGCGGGCTGAGCGTTCTGCGGAAGTGAGATTGGAATTCAAGAGGGGAATGGTAAAGTTGTAATGGTTCATGTCTCGGCTGCAATTGTAAGTAAAAAGATCCAGAGTGGGCAACTGGCAAGGATGAGGTGTCCAGGAGGAGGAAGAAGGCTTGAAGCGGGAGAAGGGGTGTTGGGTGGGGTGGAGAGTCATGGTCATGGAAGTAAGCCCAGAGGTGGAAGTGACAGAAGAAGAGTTTGGCAACAGGGCATGCAGGGAACCTGTGGAGGAGTGGGAGGAGGGGAACAAAGGTAAGGTGTCTACCAAGTGTTCTGCCTCAGAGAGGGGAAGGTCAGAGAGGATAGAAAAAAACCAAGCAGGGGTCAGAGTGGGAATCAGTGTTGGGTTGGTAGTGGGGGGTGGAATGGAGGATTTGAGAGGTCCGAGGGTGGAGATGGGAGGTTTGGGGGAGGAGGAGAAAGGCTGGGGATGTTTGATGGGGGAAGGGGTTCAGGGGTGGGGGAGGTCAGAGGGGGGGGAGAGGGTGTAGCCTGAGGAGGGGGGAGAGATGAGGGGAGATAGGAGTGGAGTAGGAGGATAAAGAAAGAGTAGTGAGGGGGCTAAACAAGTGGGATTCAGTAGTGAGATCAGGCCTCCAGTGGCAGTCTGTGTTGGGAGACGCGTGGTGCGAGTCAGCATGGGGAGCTCCAGAGTCTTCTGTAGCTCGCAGTCCGTGTCAGGAATTGACAGTCAAGGCATGAGGAGATCCAGTGAGTATGGGGTCGGGACTCGGGTTGAAGTGGATGGCCGTGGGATCAGGAGTACTGTTGGGGTGGGTGGCCATGGATTCAGAAGCTTCGTCGGGAGGGCGGCCGGGGCTCAGGTCAGCGGCTGTGGCACTAGGAGCTCCGGGAGGGCAAGCAGCCAGGGCCACTAAGGAGATCTATGTAGAGGGTCGCAGAGGACTGGGTCATGTTCCCCTGACTTCCTCCTGAAGACCACAATCATCCCCTTGGTTTTGATGACGTTGAGCGCAAGATTGTAGTCGTAACACTATTCACTGAGCTGATCCGTCTCCCTCCTGTACGCTTCCTCACTGTCATTTCTGATTCTGCCGACAACTGTGGTGTCATCGACAAACTTCTGGAATCCTTATTTATAGAACGATATATATTTTGCAAAGGTGACGTTCTGTGGATAATCAAGAATCAAGTCAATCTACAAGGTGTTCAGTAGCATTATTTCATCATCAAAGCCTAGTGTTGCAATAGACAAATTACTGATATTGCTGCCAGTGATCCTTTGTATATCAAAGCATTGGATGTTTCACTAAATTTTTATAAAGTTTAGGCCTTAACAGGAGTCGCTTTGTTGGCAATTTATTTCAGGAAGGTTCAATTTAAAATTAATCTCTTTTCTTGGACTGGGGGGATGGTTTTCCTTGGACTAGGAAAAGAGTTCTTCTTGGACCAGGGAGATGGTGAGCCCAACATCAGTACTAGGTAATTATTGGAAGGTATTCTAAGAAATCGCTATCCAATTATTTGGATAGCCAGAAACTGATTAGGGGAGAGTCAACTTGGCTTTGTACGTGTTAGGTCGTGTTTAACCAATCTTTCAAGGAGATTACTAGGAATATTGATGAAGGAAAGATTGTGGATGTTGTCTACCTAGACTTTAGTAAAGCCTTTGGAAAGTATTAATGGTGAAGAAAATTGGATTTGACAATGGCTGGATGGGAGAAACCAGAGAATAGACTTTAGTAAAGCCTTTGGAAAGTATTAATGGTGAAGAAAATTGGATTTGACAATGGCTGGATGGGAGAAACCAGAGAATAGTGGTGGATAATTACTTCTCAGACTGGAAGCCTGTGACTCGTGGTGTTTGTTATCTATATCAATGATCTGAATGAAAATTTAATTATGATTAGCAAGTTTGCAGATGACACTAAGATTGACAGCGAAAAAGATTATCTAAGCTTACAGAGGGATCTGGACCATCTAGGAAAATAGGCTGAAAAACGGCAGATGGAATTTAATGCAAACAAGTGTGAGGTGTTGCATTTTGGAAGGACAAACCAAGATAGGACGTACATGGTGAATGGTAGGGCACTGAGGAGTGGGGTAGAACAGAGGGACCTGGGAATAGAGATAAATAATTCCCTAAAAATGGTGTCACAGGTAGATAGGGTAGTAAAAAGAATTTTTGGCCTTCATAAATCAAAGTTTTGAGTACAGGAGTTGGGATGTTATGGTAAAGTTGTATAAAACATTGGTGAGGCCAAATTTGGAGTATTTTGTGCAGTTTTGGGCACCTAACTACAGGAAAGATATCATGTTGATATCAATAAGATATAAAGAGTCCAGAGAAGACTTCTTACTAGGATGCCCAGACTTCAGGAACTGAGTTAAAGGGAAAGGTTAAACAGGTTAGGACTTTATTCCCTGGAGCGTAGAAGAATAAGGGGAACAAACAGGGTTTTTCCACTGAGGGTAAGTGAGATACAAACCAGAGGACATGGGTTAAGAGTGAAAGGGTAAAAGTTTAGGGGGAACTTCTTCACTCAGAGACATAAGTACAAAGTGAAGGGAGGGAAGTTTAGGGGAGACATCAGTTTTTTTTTTAACACAGAGAGTTGTGGGTGCCTGGAATGCCTTGCCAGGGATGGTGGTGGAGGCTGAAACATTAGGGGCATTGAAGAGACTCTTAGACAGGCACATGGATGAAAGAGAAAGAGAGTTATGGGGTAAGGATGGCTTAGTATATATAGGTTAGCACAACATCGAGGGCCAAACGGCCTGTGCTGTATTGTTCTAGAGAGCTGGGAGAGGGGACCGAGGTGAATGTGGACTAAATTTTAACATTTAAGAAGAATTTGGACAGGTACGTGGATGGGAGAGGTCTAGAGGGCTATGGACCAGATGCAGGTCAGTGGGGCTAGGCAGAGACTAGAGGCCCGGAGGGGCCTGTTTCTGTGCTGCACTGTTCTATGGTTCTCCTTGGACTCGGGAGATGTTTCTCCTTGATCAGAGCATTTCATTCTTTGGGTGAAGCAAGCCAGCATATTAATGATAGCTATACAATTCTCTTCAAAAATATTTGCAGGGCAGTCAGATTTGTTGTTTCATATACATTGCAAAATGTTCTTTTTGTGACATATTGGTTGTCTCGGTTTTGTATATTTTGTTGTCTCTCACTGTTTTGTACTAATTTGTCATATGACAGGCAATAAGAAAATGTAATGTAAATTGACAAATCTAATATTTAGCCATAGCACAGTAATGCAGCAGTTGGTGCTGCTGTCCACCACTCTTAGACTGGGTACTGTCTACGTGGAGTTTTCATGTTCTGGATTTCTTCCCACATCCCAGATAATTGGCCGCTGTGTAAGTGGGAGGCAGGAGATCCAGGGGTGAGGGTAAGTGGGCACAGGAGATGGCATGTGTGGTGAGGAAATGAGGGAATGGGACTGGTGGAAATGCGACGAGAGCTGTCGTGGAATGGATGGATTTGTAAAGTATGTGTGAATCGGGGAGACAATGCAAGTTCAATCTTTTTAATCTGAATAGCTTGAGGTGGAAGCTCATAAAGATGATGTTTCTTTGCGGCAGGCAATTGTCTTGCCTTAAAATCAAAGCAAGGATTAAGTAGAAAGACTGATGGTTGAGAACTAAAATGACCTTTCAAAATCTGAATGCTTAAAATATTATCTACAAATCTGGAACTTAGTTCATGTTAAATTACTCACTGCCATTAAAAATTACATGTGTATTCTCATTCCATTCTTGATATTTTCTACAGATTTGGGTATTAAAACATGAAATAAATCCTTCATTGCAAATATGGAGAATATACGAATATTTTTTTTAGTGTATAATTGCAAACATACGGAACAGATTGTCCTTGTGAGAGGAAGTTAATTGTATCTCTGATCAATAGCTGAATGATTATTTGGTAAAGAATAAACATAAATTCATGTGCCTCAAAATAGATTGGATGGCAGATATGAGAGAAAAATTGAAATTGGGGGGGCGGGGAGAAGAGGAAAGTAAACAAAGTCAACCTATGTAAACTTTGTAAAGGAGTATTCTGTTTGCAAAACTCTAGATATATTAAATTTGATAAGAAGCGGGTCGGTTTAAAAAAACATGCAGTTATTGGCTCATTACAGGAAAGGGTTTTAAAAATATGTCAAGCAAATTTTGTGGTCACACACAAAAACATTACATTTTAATAAGAATATTGTTGCTTTTGGTTCGGCCATGATCTCTGCGTACACTGGGCTGTTCATAAACTTCAACTTTCTGTGTCTTTGCATACGTGACTGAAAATGTCAGCGAACAGTTGTACGTTTTGTTGAAGTGAGACGCATTTCACTTTGCTCTCACTGCCCCATGAAAGGTTATGCATCACTGAGTTAAATGAATGACCCGCAGAATCTATTCCTGATGGGGTTATTTTCAACCAAAATTTGACACCCAGCGGATCAGGTGATGAGAAATGAAACATAAAAAGAAAACACAAATGCTGTAAAAGCTGAAATAACAACAGAAAATGTTGGAAACAGCAGGTCAGGCATCATCAGGTGGACGGAGAATCAAGAGTTAAAATGTTTCAGGGTGAAGACCCTTCCACCGAACAGGGAAAGTGCAAGTGCATTTGTTATGTTATACCTTGTACAGTAAGAAAGGTTCTGCATGCAGACTAATAGATTATATCTAATATACATTCATAGAGAGGGTAGGATTAGCATCAAGCATGGGTAGCAATGTTGTGGGGTTCATTTAGGAGCCTGGTGGCAGCTGGAGAGGAACTGTGTTTCAGTCTGTTGGTGTACATTCTCACTCTCTTGCGTCTTCTCTTCCCTGGGAGGAGGGAGAAGAGAGTGTATGGGGTATGACAGGTAATCTATCTTCAGCGAAGCGAGCACCCTCGCTCTGTCCGCTGCAATAACAGGGACCTCTCAGTGCCCAACCATTTTAATTCCACACACCATTTCCACACCGACAACGTCTGTCCATGGCCTCATGCATTGCCAATCCGAGGCTATGCTCTAATTGGAGGAACAACACTTGATATTCCATCTAGGCAGTCTTCAACCAGGTGGCATTAACAGCGACTTAACCCCTTCCCCCGAGTCTCTCTCTACTCCTCTGTCACCTTTCCCACCCCTTCCCTTCCCTCTCCATTCAGAGCTACTCTTTCCCCCTATCAACTTTTTTCTCTTCTACCCTCCCACCAGTATCCACCTCTAACCTCTTACCTGTTGTCCTGTGTGGTCTTCCCCCTGCCCCTTCCTCCACTCTCTCCTTGAAGGCTCAGGCCTGAATTGTTGGTCAGCCTTTGTCTCGTGTATTCCCTTTGTCTTTTCTATCCCAACAACCTCTCCCCAACTTCCTGCAGCTTGAAACGAACTTAATTCTTTCCCACTTCAAACTGGGGGATTTTTGACCTGAAACATGAACCATTTTTCTTTCCAACATTGCTGCCAGACCTGGTGAGTGTTTCTGTTACAAGAGAGCTGGTACAGGTGACAGGCAGTTGTGAAGAGCTACTTTTAAGATTCAGGACTCAATTTATTGTCGTGTAAGAACGGAATTTGCTTTCATCTGCTGAAAGGCAGACAGATTCGCCATTGGCAGAAATTGCCTGAAGCGCCTCTCATAGTCACTGAAAGAGAAGCAAAAGAGTCTCCTCAGAATCACGGCGTGTCTGTGGATTTGCCTGCAGTGCTTCCGCAGCCACACTGAGTCCAGGCCAAACCATCAGCAGCCCGAACTCCAGATCCGAACATTTGACACGATCAGGTACCCTTCTGCACCCTCTCACGTCCCAGTTCCGATACCTGGTACCCCCTTCAGCCCGTCTCCATCAGTCTGCAGCCCGGTGTGACTCCCTCGACTGCATTCACCAACAGCCCACCCACCGCCTGTTAGCTTCTTCAACTGCAGAGCCCCTCACTGGTCCATGGGCCACCTCTGCTTCTCCTCAGAAGGGAGGGATGTTCTCCCCATTTTTTGGTGCCCTGCTCCAGTCCTCTGCATCCCCGGAGTCTGCAACTCATCATGGCTGCTGCCTATCATAGGTGCCCCCATCTTGGGTGCAGACCCCGAGTTTGCAGAATTATTAAATAAAACCACCGCTGGCTCCATTTACAGGCCGGTTGAAGCCTGTACGGAGCTGACGGCAGTCGGACTAGATGGTTGGTACCCACGGGAGCGCTGTTATCGCACGTCCGCACCAGCGGCCATGCTGTCGTAACAGTAGCTCCAGCAGTGGCACCCTCTTCCAAAAGGTAGGAGAGTGGGCTTTAAAAGCTTGGGGTCTGAATTCCAGAGGTGAGGATTAATTTTTTTAATTTAAATTTTAACGATACAACATGGCAAAAGTGAGTATGGGTGGAATCGGCTTCTTCCCAGCTGAAAATTTAAAAAATTAAGATCCTTTCAGCCCATGAAACTCATGCTATCAAATGAATCTACAAACCCCGTATGTTTCTGAAGGTGGGAGGAAACTAGAGCACCCGGAAGAAACCCACGCATTCGCGGGAGAGAATATACAAACTCCTTGGAATGCGGGTCGCTGGCACTGTAACGGTGTTGCATTTACCACTACGCTTAACCATTCCTTTTATTCCTGATAGTTCCAGGCAACCTATCACATTACTGAGGTAATGATCGAAAGAATGACACCTCTATTGCAGAACTAGGCAGCGTGAATAACAGGGTGCTGGAGAGTGTTGTTAAACTAAAAGACCTGGAGGTACAAGTACTTAGCTCTCTGCCACACAGGTAGATAAGGTGGTAAAGATGGCATTTGGCACAGTTTCCAGAGCGCTGCCTGCAGGAGTTGAGAAATCTGTTATTGAAAAGTAATGGTGTAGAGATGGGAATTTAGAGTTTTAATTTCCTGAGTTGAGGAAGATGTGAAAAATGGAAGTGCAGACTGTAAGAAGATACAGATTAGTTGAACGGAAAAGCACCAGTTGAAACAGTATGGAGAAGAGGAAAGTGTGCACTTTATCAGAGAATAGACAGTAAGTTGCACAGTTCTGAAGTGTGTGCAGGAAGTGGAGGTCAGGGTATAAACGTGCATCAACCCTTGACAGATGGGTCCTGGAGTTCATAATTACACAGGGAGGCAAGATACTGTGACCCTGTTTTTAGCAGAAGTAAGCCCAAAGATGGGAGGGGGGGGGTGGTTGTGACCAAATTTAGGTCACCTCTCTTTAAGAAGGATGTGATCTCTCCGAGAGCGTATGGTAAAAAGGTCGTTCCCAAGAACGAGGGATTTCAGCTCCTAGGTTAGACAGCTTTGAGTTGTCTTTGGAGCAAAACTGATTTAATATAAGTTTAGCTGGAGTAAAAATAGGGAAGTTGTAGCTTTTAGCAGATTGTTGAAGGATGTTGAGGAAGCGAATTCAAATCTTGGCCAGATTATTGAAGAATTGAAAAAAAAAATGTTTTTTAAACAGAGAATAATTATCCTCAGGAATTCACTGCCTGTAGGGGTAGTACAAGGAAACAAAATAGGCACATCAGGGCTTTAGGGAATAGACAAAACATTTGCAGGGCTTTGGGGAAACGGAGGAATAGAACTGAGAGCTGGCACTGACTCGACAGACTGAATGGCCTTGCACTGTAATGGTTCCACGATTCTACTGAACACTTGGCAAGAGAAATCCAATCCAACAATGCTCCAACCACAGACAGCAGCTGACCACAGGAGATACAAATCCAAACTTGACAATGCTTCATTAAATGTCCCTAGAAATTGAAATTGCAGCCTAACGATTGACACCAGTGGTACGTTTTTTCCTCCTCCTTTGCTGCCGGAGATGACTAAGTCAGGCTTTAGTGTGTTTTAAAAGTCTTTTATTGAAGACTAGATGAATAACCAGCTGCTCCCATGTTATTCTTAATTTTTTTTTTATATCCTTTAGAAGCTGCAGTAATGACCTGCTAAAGGTTATCCACCTTTTAAAAGCAGGGGAAGCTGTTTTCACAGCAGTTATTAATGACTGACTTAACTGTGAGGCGGAAGGTATATTGAAAAACAGTCATTAATGTCTGTAATTAAACTGCGGTTCAGCAAGCTAATGCTGACTCCCTAATTTATCAGCCATTCAGGCACACATCACCTAGGACTCAATTAAAAAAAAAACCCCTGGGACAGTTCTCCCCAGTTGCCTGAACTGATCATCAACGTTCAGTTCCTGGTTGATCTCGTCCTGAACAACAAGCAAGGTAGTAAAGTTGACCGTGTTTTCTTTGACGACGGTCCTGTTCCGACACATTCTCTGCGAGCTTCTGTTGGACAGCAGGCTCATGGGTGTCAGGATGTTGCCAAGTTGAAAGGGGAATGGAGATTGGAAAAAGGTGGAATGTGGGAGGGTGACCAGATGTGTGTAAAATCATGAGGGGCTTTGATAAGAGTTAAGCAAGAAGCTGGGGCCAAGTGCAATGCATAAATATGCTGGAGAAACTCAGCAGATCCCGCAACCTCCGTAGGATGTAAAGAGCAATCAGTGTTTTGGGGCTGAGCTCTTCGTCAGGGAATTTAGGGAGGGCAGTGCAGTACAAATCTTTGCTGCAGGCCCAAAGCGTCACATAGTTGAGGATCTGCAATGGAGTTGACGGGGAGGAAGTTTAAGGGAGATGGTACAGAGCAGATATTTTAGAGGGTGGAGGGTGCCTGGAGCAGGGTAGTGGTGGAAGCAGGTACAATTGTAGTGTTTAAGAGGCTTCCAGATGGATGGGGATGAAGGGATATCAGCAGTGTTGTTCACCACAAATATATGGGCCAAAGGGCCTGTTCTTGATCTATGTGAGAGCATCAGAGTGGACAATAGTTCTCAGTCTATCAGGGTTGATAAATTAAAACTGTCTTTTTTAACTTGTGTGTCTTGGGAATTATTATTCCTGAGATAGGTCATCTCCAGTGACATGTCCTGGTCCATCCATGTCGATGCAATGGCCAAGAAAGTGTACCAGGGTCTCGGTTTCCTCAGAAGCCCGAGGACAACTGTACCCCTCAGCACTTTCTCCAGATGCCCAATTGAAAGCATCCTGTCAGGGTGCATCGCTGTGTAGGACGGGAACTGCAATGCCCAACCCCTCCCCTCTATTGACTCCATCACACAGACCACCCTCTGTGTGAAATGGTTACCCCTCTGGTTCCTATTAAATCTCTCACCACCCCCCCTCACCTTAATCCTCTACTCTCTAGTTATCGATTCTCCTTCTCTGGGTAAAGGGCTCTGGGCATTTATCCGATATATTCCTCTCATTATTTTGTACACCTCTGTGAGATTTCTCCCCCCCAACTCCTCTAAGGAATAAAACCCCAGCCTGCTCAACTTCCCCCTGTAGATCAGGGCCCATGTCCTGACATCTTTCCTGTAGTGCGATGACCAAAACTGAACAAAGTAATCCAAATAGGGCCTCACCATCATCTTGTACAACTGCATCATGACCTCCCAACTTCTACACTCAGTACTCTGCCTGGTGAAGGTCAACGTCCCGAAAGCTTTTCTAGCACCACTTTCAAGGTCCACTCCACAACACTTCCCAGATCATTACCATTCACTGCATGGGTCCCACCCTGATTGGACTTCGTGAAATGCAATACCTCCTATTTCTAATGGCTGGTGTTTCTAAATTCTGCATTTGCCATAGTCTAGATCCTTAACCTTAGCTTGTGGATTACGAATCAGGTAACTTGCCTGCTACCCACCTACTCGCTCAGCATAGACCAGGATTGGAAGCTGGTCTTGTTGCTTGTGTGGCTACTTTATCAGGGTGCTGAGCTCATCCATAAATATGTAATAATAAATATTTTATCTTTAGTAAGCACGGTGTGTGGTTGGCAGTTCTTGTAAGAGACCCAATCAAGCTAAAAGCAACACACTTCATGTGAGTAACATTTCTGCAGTTAAAAAAAACTTTTTTTTTTTTGCAGATATTTAACTCGATGGTCAATTGATTCAGTGAAGCCCATTTGGAAGAAAGGCCTCAAGTGGTGTAAAGTGCGCATGCCTGTGGGAGACCCAATCTTGAAGAACAACGTTGTCTACGGGAAGAAACCCTGCTATATAAAGCACTGAAGGCTGTTGACTAACCCACGTGACTCCACACTTTTTGGAAGGGTTTTCAAATGATGTTTATTTGGGTAGAGATTTCATTGGGTGTTAATGTGTACAAAATAAACGTGGAAATCGTCATCATTTGATTAAACCTAGAGAGACTGAACTCTCCAGAAGCTGAGACTCTTGCTGGGGTTTGAATTGACTGGAGAGTCAGATCATGAAGGGAAAGTCCATGTTCTTCTCACCCAGACCCATGTAGATGAATCCGAACTGAGTGGTATCAGGCACGTGGAAGAAGGTGAACCCAGGCCACAGGAGGTTGCGGAGAATGACCAGCTTATTGCCTCTCTCAAACTGAAGGCTCCAGAACACTGCAAACACAAAACACACGTTAATCAGCTCCCCACTCCTACCCAGTTCCAATCAGAGCTCATGCCTGCTGCCTGGTACAGGGACAGAAGGTTAAAATGACAGAGGTTTGCTAATCCTGTGATCCGAGCATCTCCTGCTTAGAAGGACTGTAACAGAACACCTTTTCCTGATCAAGGTGTCGCTTGTCAGCCTGTACTCTTCATATTGGGGCAGAGAGGGGAAAGGTTCAATCAACAGCTCTCTGTCACACCATCCAGCATCTGTTGATGAGATGGTGTTAGGGCCAAAAGTCTTCCCTCACACAGTGAAAACAAAGGAACAAGGATTGTTCTTTTTACAGTAGAGGTTTAAAGGGAGACTTGATAAAGTTGGCTGTGGCTCAATGTAGCTAATTTAAAGCGATTGGCAAACAGAACTGAGCTTTGGTTGTCTCTTTTTAGGAAAGATGAGAAAGCAGTGGAGAGAGTGCAGAGATTTACCACAGTATTTCCTGGATTGGAGAACGTGTCTTATGAGGCAAGATTAACAACCTAGGGTTTTTCTCTTTGGAGCAGAGAAAGATGAGAGGTGACTTCCTAGAGGTCTACAAGATTATGAGAGGCATAGATAGGGTGGACGACCAGCACCTCACTCCCAGGGCAAGAGTAACAAACACCAGAGGACGTCTGTACAAGGTGAGGGGAAGAAAGTTTAGGGGAAACGTCAGGGGTATGTTTTTAACACAGTAGCATTGCCAAGGGAGGTGATGGAGGCTGGTACTATAGGGTCATTTAAAAGACTTAGGCACATGATACAAAAAGAGACTGCTGCGGGTGAGATAGAGAGGGTTAGTTTGTTGAGTAGCTTTATATAGGTCAGCACATCGTGGGCCAACGGGCTTGTACTGTGCTGTAATGTTCTGTGTTCGATGTAACGTGAAGCTTTTTTACGTAGGGAACAGTAATCAGGAATGTGCAACCTGATTAATCACTGGAAGATTTAATAATAGAATTAAAAAGGGGACTGGATAAATTGTCACGTAATGGCACTATCTGCAGGGCCACGGAGTAAAAGCAGGAGAGTGCATAAACTGAATAGTCCTTTCAAACGCCCGAAATGTTATCTATGCCACATAAAGTACGCTGTTTGACCTGCTGAGTTTCTCCAGCGTGATGTTTTTACTTCAATCACGGCGTCTGCAGACTACTGTTTTACTCCTATACTAGGAGGGGCCCCTTCTTAGTGGGAAAACGCCAAAGCCATTAATGATGCAATAGGACCTCCTGTAGCAATGAGAGAATTGACTTGGCAACCTGTTTGTGTGAGGGAAGAATGCTGGCCTGCAGAGCAGCCTGTTTCTTAACAAGTGGATCGGGCAGGGCTGAACACCCAAGTTTTTTTTGGGGGGGTAGATCACTGATTTTGAAGTGCATAATTGAGAAGAGACACTCCAGTGGAGCCACTAATGTAGACAACTGGCCACCTTTAAGTCTCGGGGATGTAGCTGTAACCAGCTCTCCTGAACTGAGAGCTAAAACAGGCACAGTGGGTAAACTTGCGTCCTCATTCCTTGGGGACGAGACCAGCCAAAGAGCCTTGATTGACTTCATGCTCCATTTGTATTTGCTTAAAGGAACAATTTAAGCTCTGAAACCTTCAGAGTTGTACCTGCCACCTTATCTAGTAACACATTCCTTTAACTGGAAACCAGTCTTGTTGAGGAGGCGTCCTGAAATAATAAAACAGATGCACATTTCAAATGGTGCAGCTGAGATTAAAAGATGCACAGCTCTCTTGAAGGGAGCATCACTCGCCTGGATAGGAAGAGTTTAGTTGTTCTGTGGGAGAGACTCTGCACCTGAGGAAGCTTTGCACCATTGTGCTTCTGGGTGAAGAATGATGTACCAGCAGTGGATTTATTTAATCAGCTCAAGGTCTCTATTCCAGTCTCCAATAGAATGGATTATTGCCATTAGCAGATGGACACGTTGATAATAAGCCTTTTATATGGAAAATGTCCTGCAAAGCACTCCCCTTTTTGGAACAACCTGACATTTAGAGCTCAAAACAAAAGCTCTAGCACAACTTTATTGGCCTGGCACTTTGTACAGAATAGGAATTACTGGTGAGGTAACAAACTGAGAAGCAGCAGCTGGCGTTTATAGTATACTAAAGGTCACCAGATCAGTTTCCATAGGAAATCTCTTTAATATAGATCACCTGAAAATCCCTGGCTCGCAACTGCTTAAGGTGGGGAAGGAACAGTGGGGATGGTATGGGTGGAGGTGAGGATACATGGAGATGTTCTGGGTGGGGAAGTGAATTGAAAAACTCTTGTTGAAAGAAGCCTAATTTTATTGGGTGAAACACTAAAGCCTGCACACGTCATTGAAGTAAAAAACACAAAGATCTTGGAGGGACTCAGCAGGTCTTGCAGCATCTATGGGAGGTAAAGATATATAACCAACATTTCAGGCCTGAGCCCTTCAAGGAATGTGCAGATCAAGAAAAGACCATCCGTTCAAGTCAATGTGGTAAGCTTGATATCTCAGCACTAAGGCCATACAAGCCGAAGGGACTGTATTGTGCTGTAGTGATCTCTGTTCTATATACCCTGCACTGGTACTGCCAAACAGATGGTCTGTTGTCCCAAACCTCATTTTGCTGCCATTTTAGAGAGCTTTGGTGAGATTGCACCTGGACTGCAGTGTTGATTTCCTTATCTACAAATGTCCATTCTTGGGTTTGTGTTTCCTGGAATGGAAAAGCTTTGAATCTTTTCACCTTTGCAGAGGTATTGGTGTAAGTGGTGAAGGCAGGTAATTCAGACATCAGTTAAAAAGGTAAAGATTCAGATGAGCTTTTGAAACACCAAGGCTTGGAAGATTTCAGATCAAGTGCTGGGCTGAAGGGCCTGTTCTTCACTCAAGAGACTCGACATAAAGGGACTGCATGGAAATTGGCTTACAAAGTGGGATTGAGCAGATGAGGCCATTACTTTCTTCAGGGTGGTATTAGTGAAATTCTCTCAATTCTTAAACCGTTCAAAGGGCCAGTTACAGGGAGGGAGGATGTTGCCTCTGGCCGAGGATCCACAGTCTCGGAATAATGGGTACGGTCATGTATCACAGATGAGAAACGTTTGGAATTCTTAAGAGGGCTGCGGGAAATTGGCCATTTTTTCATTCGCCGGTGATAAAATGTGTGAAATAGGAACAAATGATTTAAATTTAGACCACACTGTTGGTGCTGCCCCAATTAACCTACAGCCCTGGTACGTTTCTGATTGGCGGGAGGAAACTGCACCATCCGGAGGAAACCCATGTAGACACAGGGAGAACTTGCAGACCGCGCCGGATTCAAACCCTGGTTCACTGGCGCTGTAACAGCGTTGCACTAACACGACGCGAACTGTGCCATTCTGTTTCTGAGAGATCATCCCTGATTTTGACTGGGAAACGAAATGGCCTCCTGAGCCTTAAGTTCTAGTTTTCTACAATGGCAGGGTATTTGGATTTAGCAGTTCCAGCAATTACAATATTTGGATAGGTACTTGGATAGGAAGGAGAAGCAATTACAATTATTTTATACACAAAATGTAATAATAAAAAGAAATTGTCAACTTTGGCCTGTCTTAAAGGCACACAAAGAGTCTCCATGAGCATGGCCCAGCACCCTGAACAATGAAAGAACCAAGAGAGTCCCTTCCGAGATACCGAGTGTCCATGGATTCGCGTCCAGTGCTCCTGCAGCCACGTGGCCTGTTCGATCTATTGGCAAACCTGAGCTCCCAAATCCAAACCTCCAATGCAATCAGAAAGCCAACAGGAGCCCTTCTTACCTTCAGCACCCTCTCGAGTCCCAGCCCGATGATGGGTTCTCATGATCCAGTTGCCAGTAGGCAGCAACCTAGTTTGATCCTTCAGCTGCCACTCTCCAGAGTCAGAGGGAAATAGGGCCTACGCAGGCTAATGGGAAGAACTCAGGCAGGCAACTTGGTCGGCATAGGCGATTTGGGCTGAGGGGCCCTGTTTCCGTGCTGCAGAAATCGGCAGAGGGTTTTGCACCATGTGAACCTCCTGCGGTACTAAGGCCCAAGAATGTCAGTGGATGGCAGCAATGCTGGGATGGGAAGGAGCTACACCACTGGAGGTTTATCTGTTCCTGAACAGTCTGAGGACAACTTGCTTCCACTCCACCTCTCAAACTGGTGAGGCCAATAACAAGATGGGTGGGACATGCCAGCTGGGGGCAGGATAGTTTGTGAGGTGGAGAGGTTTGTCTTAAATGCTGGGATATCCTGAGGATTAGGGCACATTTTAATGTAAAATGATTCTCTTTCACTCATTAAGTGGATGAGTCTGGTGGGGAAATAGACTCAATGTCTGGAACCCACATCCTGCATGTTGGAATCAGAACAGACAAATTGCACACTGAGGTCCCTTGAATGATAATATTAATGGCAAGTTAACCTGCTGTGGCCACACTGTTGGAATCTTTTCTCCTTTACTCTGCCACGTTTCCACCCTGCAATGACAGCTGAGGAGCCACCACATTGTGCCAGCCGGCAGAACAATCAGGCATTGTTACCAAACAACAGCATGTTGATGGTATGGCATTTGGATCTGAGCTTGAACTGCACCCACACTGGATCAATTTCCACAGAAGTGGACCTGAATAACTAATAAAGCCAAGTTATTGTTGGAGTCACAGAGTGGTCCAGCACAGAACTAAGCTCCTTCAGCCCGACTCAACGATGCCGTTTTTTTTTTTGGCCAGGCTTTACCCGAGTTTGGCTCGTACCCCTCTGAACCTCTCCTATCCACGTACCAAAGTATAAACACAATGCGGGAGAAACTCAGCAGGTCAAATAGTGTACTTGGTCTTCCTTCTTCTTTGGCTTGGCTTCGCGGACGAAGATTTATGGAGGGGGTAAAAAGTCCACGTCAGCTGCAGGCTCGTTTGTGGCTGACCAGTCCGATGCGGGACAGGCAGACACGATTGCAGCGGTTGCAAGGGAAAATTGGTTGGTTGGGGTTGGGTGTTGGGTTTTTCCTCCTTTGCCTTTTGTCAGTGAGGTGGGCTCTGCGGTCTTCTTCAAAGGAGGCTGCTGCCCGCCAAACTGTGAGGCGCCAAGATGCACGGTTTGAGGCGTTATCAGCCCACTGGCGGTGGTCAATGTGGCAGGCACCAAGAGATTTCTTTAGGCAGTCCTTGTACCTTTTCTTTGGTGCACCTCTGTCACGGTGGCCAGTGGAGAGCTCACCATATAATACGATCTTGGGAAGGCGATGGTCCTCCATTCTGGAGACGTGACCCATCCAGCGCAGCTGGATCTTCAGCAGCGTGGACTCGATGCTGTCGACCTCTGCCATCTCGAGTACCTCGACGTTAGGGGTGTGAGCGCTCCAATGGATGTTGAGGATGGAGCGGAGACAACGCTGGTGGAAGCGTTCTAGGAGCCGTAGGTGGTGCCGGTAGAGGACCCATGATTCGGAGCCGAACAGGAGTGTGGGTATGACAACGGCTCTGTATACGCTTATCTTTGTGAGGTTTTTCAGTTGGTTGTTTTTCCAGACTCTTTTGTGTAGTGCACCAGTATGGTGCAGAACGTGCAAAAATGACTCTTAAGTTACATGTAAATACAAGACTTAAAAATGAATAAGTAATGCAAAAAGGAAAAATAAAGTGAGGTAGGTTTATTTTCCGTTCAGAAATCTGATGGCGGAGGGGAAGAAGCTGTTTTTGTAATGTTGAGTGTGTGTTCAGGCTCCTGTACCTCCTTCCTGATGGTAGCAATAAGAAAAGGGCATGGCCTGGGTGGTGAGGGTTCTTGAGACACTGCCTCCAAAGTGTGTCATTACGTTGGGAACAGCAAAGTGTACTTGGTATAGCAAAGATAAAGATACATTAACAACATTTTGGGCTGGAGCCCTTCACCAAGATACAGTTTGACTTGCTGAATTTCTCCCGCATTGTGTTTATACTTTGGTATAGATCTCGGTGTCAGGCTTTCACGTTTCATTTCTATACCTGTACCTGTCAAATGTCTTAATGTTATAATTGTACCCACCTCAAAAGCATCCTCTGGCAGTACATTCCATATACGCACCATCTTGTGTGTGAAAATGTTGCCTCTCAGCTCCTCTTTAAATATTTCTCTTTTCACATTAAATCTATGCCACCTAATTTTAGAAAAACCTGTGGCAAAGACTGTGACTAATCCACCTTATTAATGCCCTCATGACTATCATATTCTCTACAGTTGCATCCAGGTAATCTCTTTCTAACTCAACCCCACCAATCCCATTCATATCTTTGAGATTCTGTTTCTACATTCTATCCAACTTACATCTTTTCTATAACGAGGTGGCCAGAACTGTGTGTTGGTGTAACCGGACATCCCTGCCATTGCACTCAACATCCTGATCGAAGGCTTTAAATCTTTCCCCTCTCACCTTAAACCTTGTGCCGAGGAAAAGGTCTGTGATGACTAACCTTTTCTGTGCCCCTCCTGATCTTGAGCCTTTACATAGGAACATAGGAAGTAGGAACAGGAGGAGGCCAAAAATGGCCCATCGAGCCTGCTCCGCCATTCAATACGATCACGGCTGATCTAATTTGTGACCTAACTCCACCTACCTGCCTTCTCCCCATATCCCCTAATTCTTCTATCCTCTATTATTAGGGTACCCTTCAGCCTCCAACCTTCCTGGGTAAAAACTCAGCCTATCCAAGCCTCTCCCTACGACTCGTCCTGTAAACTAATGAATCCTTTTTTTTCATCATTTTTTTTGCTTTTTTAGTTCTTCCCATAGCTGGGTGACCAGAATTCAATATAATACTCCTAATGTGGTCTTACCAACAACGTGTACAGTTGTAACATGATGTCCCAACTCCTGTACTTAATGCCGAAGTGTGCCAAATGCCTTCTTCACCACCACTCTACCTCTGTCTTCACCTTCAGCAAACCAAGTATCTGTACCCCTATGTCTCTCTGTTCCACACACTCCCCAGATCCCCACCATTTACTGTGTCAGTCCTGCCCTGGTTTGACTTATCACCCCTTTTTTGGAAAAAAAAAAGTATGAACGTTTAGGCAATTGATGGCTTGATATATTTAATAGTTTGAAGGAGCTAGCTTGCATTCTTTTGTAAATCTTAGGTTTATCAAAGAAGGTGAGAGGCACTTGACATTCACCACCTATTCAGAAAACTGGCATCACACACGATGATCCCAATCCACTTATCTCATCCGTGAAAAATTCAGAATCAGATTTATCGTCCTGAATATATGTCTTGAAATGTGTTGTTTTGCTCCAGCAGTATGGTGCAGAACGTGCAAAAATGACTCTAAGTTACATGTAAATACAAGACTTAAAAATGAATAAGTAATGCAAAAAGGAAAAATAAAGTGAGGTAGGTTTATTTTCCGTTCAGAAATCTGATGGCGGAGGGGAAGAAGCTGTTTTTGTAATGTTGAGTGTGTGTTCAGGCTCCTGTACCTCCTTCCTGATGGTAGCAATAAGAAAAGGGCATGGCCTGGGTGGTGAGGGTTCTTGAGACACTGCCTCCAAAGTGTGTCATTACGTTGGGAACAGCAAATTTTCCCCAATTTGTCCCTGCACTTTTCCCAGAGCCTCACAGATCAAAGTGCCAGATGTAGGACTGAACACACACAGGAGACTGCAGATACTGGAATCTGAAGCCAAGCACAAACTGCTGGAGGAACTCAGCGGGCTGAGCAGCGTTGGTGGGAGAAAAAGAATGGTCGGTGCTGCGAGACAAAACTCTTTATCAAGACTGACGCTTTGAGCTCAAATACCGAGCATTCTTTTTCTCCCACTGATGCTGCTTGACCTGCCGAGTTTCTCCAGCAGATTGTGTGTTGCCTTCAAACGTAGGACATTTCTCATGACAGCAAAATACTGCAGATGTTTCCCATAGTGGGAGAGTCTAAGACAAGAGAACATAACTTCAAGATTGAAGAGCGTCCACTTAGAACAGAGATGCAGAGAAACTTCTTTAGCCAGAGGGTGGTAAATCTGTGGAATTTATTGCCACAGGTCATTGTGGAGGTCAGGTCGTTGGATGTATTTAAGGCAGAGATTAGCCTGTTTTCACTCCGCAGGCTAGCGGTGACCCTACTTTGTCCTGGTGAAATTCCCGGGAATTCAAGACCTCCCAGGCCTTTCACATCACAGTCCAAATTCCCAGGAATTTGCCCTCCCCGGCAATTTAGGAGGCCCCCGACCCCAAGCAATGACGCATTACTAACTCACAAGAGTAAGTTCATCCCCTGTCCGTTAGTCATTCGCCCACCCGCTTCCTCCCTCCCCCCGGCTGCCTTCCCGCTCCCTCCCTCCCCCCCCCACCGGCCTTCCGCCTGTTTCCCCGGCGTTTTGGCATGTCGCAACAGTGGCGCGATCCTGGATGAAAGGCCAACTTCGTTTCCCATAATCCCTCACGCAGCTGCAACCGCTCTGGGAATCCAACTGTGAGGGATTATGGTTAACGAGGACAGCCATTCACCCTGGATTGTGCTGCCATAGCGACATGCTGAAGTGGCCCGCTGTTGTCTGGAGGTGTGTCATCCCCTACGTGATGCAACATCCGAACACTGACGTCACGCGGCTTCCCCTGCTCGGCCATTTGCCTTTTCACAATACAGGGAGAGGGTGGTCCAGGAAAATTTCTCAGGGCCGTACCCCAGACCCGTTTAAAATTCCAAGCCCAACCTTTTCACACCGCAGGTTCTCGGGAAAATTTCCCAGGAATCTTCATGTTACACTGCGGTGTGAAAAGGCCTATTGATTGGTTCCTGATTAGCCAGGGCATCAAAGGTTATGGGGAGAAGGCTGGGCAGTGGGGCTAAGTGGGAAAATGTTTCAGCTCATGATTAAATGTGGGGCAGATGCGATGGGCTGAATAGCCTATTTCTGCTCCTACGTCTTATAGCCTTATTATGCAAATCTGAAATGAAGGTCAGAAAGTACTGGAAATAGTCTGTCCGATGCAGTGGTGAAGGTCGATGGGCCATCAGGACTTGAGAAGAGTCAGAAATCACAAGAGCATTTAGATGAAAATAGAGAGAAAAGAGGAAAAATGAAAAAGGAAAGATGTGTCAACAATTAGCAGACAGAAGATGTGAAAGGATTAACATGGTGAGCGTGCAAGGCAGCATAAAATCAGTGAAAATGTAAACTGACAAACACGACAAAAGAATTTTGGAAGGGGTGCTGAAAGTCTGCTCATTGGTTGAAACTCAATAGCTTCCACAACGTTATGATTTGATAAACTCAGTCTGGAAGCAGACACTGATCATTTTCAATTGGGAAATTGATAAATACTTAGGAAATAGAAGAGGGGCTCTGGGAAAAGTGCAAGGACTAATTGAGAAGCTTTGTCCACAGGCTTGACAGCAGATTGGGATCATGGTGATGTGTTGGCAGTTTTTAATGACGTGGTGTCAATGTTCAGTCCAGATAGTTAGAAGAATTAGCTCTTGTAACATGCAAGAACTTCAAGTTAAATACTTTTTGGCACATTGGATACAAATATCTCAGGGCACAAATTTAACATGGTGCAATGCATGACAGATAATCTTCCTGTAATATTCAGATTTACTGCTCTCCATTGAAAAATGCTTCTACTTCAGTCATTGTCCACAGCCCTGCCTTGAACTTGCTTTTATCTTCTAATATATTTACAAGCTGAAATTAATCTAGCTTCCACAGAGTCCTTCAATTTTGGACCTACATTCCCCTTGGCATTTCAGCCAAGATTAATCAAGGCACTTCACTGGAATATTTTGTGTTTTGGTCCAAACAAACTCTTGCAGAATAAAGAAAAATCCGTGTCCTACCAAGAACATATTCCCAATGTTTTTACCAAGTTCCAGTCAACACAGCCTTTTAAATCCCGTCCAGAAAGATTATTGCCTTCTGGAGTTCGAACTGCGAGGTAGCAATGCAACATTTTTGAAAACAGGTCATTGTTAATAATGGAAGTAAAACACGAAAGTCTGCAGACATCGTAGTTGAAGTAAAAATGCAATACTGGAGAAACTCAGCTGGTCTAACAGTGAACAGTACAATTCCAATGATCCCAAATGGTCAGATAAATGTTTTTTAGGAGAACTGGTTATTTTATAAAAGCAGCCCAGTAGCAAAAGCAAATCACTTGTATCAGTTTTTAGACGACAAAAAACAAAGGAAGGGTTTTTAAGCATTAAAATAATGTTTAATTCTCACCAAAAAAAATGCTGGCCGCTGCCGATCACTGACACCTCCCCACCAAGGCTCCTGCCGGGAGCCCGATGTCCCCGGTTATTTTGGCTCTGAAAACATTTTGGATCGTTGATGATATCCGATTTGTTTCTAATCTCATATCTCTAAAAAAATTTTGGATAAATGTGGATTTCAGAGAATCTGATTTCAGATAAATCAGAGTTGTACTTTATTCTTTCTGTTCTTTTCTTTGGCTTGGCTTCGCGGACGAAGATTTATGGAGGGGTAATGTCCACGTCAGCTGCAGGCTCGTTTGTGGCTGACAAGTCCGATGTGGGACAGGCAGACACGGTTGCAGCGGTTGCAGGGGAAAATTGGTTGGTTGGGGTTGGGTGTTGGGTTTTTCCTCCTTTGTCTTTTGTCAGTGAGGTGGGCTCTGCGGTCTTCTTCAAAGGAGGTTGCTGCCCGCCGAACTGTGAGGCGCCAAGATGCACGGTTTGAGGCGAGATCAGCCCACTGGCGGTGGTCAATGTGGCAGGCACCAAGAGATTTCTTTAAGCAGTCCTTGTACCTCTTCTTTGGTGCACCTCTGACACGGTGGCCAGTGGAGATATAGCAAAGATAAAGATACATAGCCAATGTTTCAGGCTTAAACCCTTCATCAAGTTTTGGAAACATGTCGGCAGGTGTCTGAACAAAATGATATGGGGGAAAGGGTGGGAGGAGGATGGTCATAAAGGCAAGAGGTAATAGGTGAATAAGGGAGGGAAGGGCACAGCAACAAACATGGGGAGCATGAATAGAGAGGGAAGGGCTAGGTAAGGGAAGAGCTAAGGGAAAGAAGACAAGGGGAAAGGGGAGGGAGAACGGAGAGCAGGTTAGTAGAAACCAGAGAAGTTGATGTTGATGCCATCTGGTTGGAGAGTGCCCAGAAGGTTTGTTTATATAAAGGACACTGTTTGGCCTGCTAAGTTTCTCCAGCATGGTGTTTTTACTTCAACCATAGACTATCTGCAAACTTCCTTGTTTTACTTCTAACTACCATGGAGACCTTCAATTTTAGGCCTACATTCCCCTTGGCATTTCAGCCCAAGATTAATCAAGGCACTTCACTGGAGTGTGTGCATTCTGTTCAAAGCAAACCCTTGCAGAATAAAGAAAAACCTGTGACCTGCCAAGAACAGATTCCCAGCGTTTTTACAAAGTTTCAGTCAGGCACAACCTTTTAAAACCTGTCCAGAAGATTATTGTCTTCTGCAGTCCAAACAGAGAGGTAGCAAAGCAACATTTTTGAAAATGAGATATTATTAATAATTATCAGCCTGCAGATGTCCTGGAAGTCCATTTTGACAGCTAACTTGTTCTGAACTGTTAGTTGAAGTCAGCTGAAACTCAGTTTCATAATGAACTTCATACCTAAATTATATTTTAAGACATTTTGTTTACTCCTATTATATCCCTGCACTTCACAGAACAATAATTAAGAAGGATTTAATTGTGAAGCAGGTAGGCTCGTTTCAGTTCAGAGGCAGCCATCGAGGAATACAAGGCAGTGCAGGCCCTTCTTCCCATCACAATTTTGCTAACTCAATGGTACTCTGGGTAGTCCTATTTGCCAGGATTTGGTCCGTCTCGCTCTTCCTGTACATATCTCTGTTGAACTGTTGTAATTGTACCTGCTTCAATAGTTTACTTTGGCAGCTCGTTCCAAATTTAGGCCACTCTCTGAGTGAAAAGGTTGTCCATTGGTTCCATTTTAAATCTCTCCCCTCAAACTTATTCCCTTTCATCCTGTAATCACCGATCCTGGGAAAGACTGTGAGATTAATTTTATTCATGCTCCTTATGACATTTTTCCATACCTTGATGAAGGGCTCAAGCCCGAAATGTTGGTTATATATCTTTATTTTTGCTAGATAAATTACACTGTTTGCCTGCTGACTTTCTCCAGCATGGTATTTTTACTTCAACCACGTCTTTTGTGTTTTACTTGTGTGTGAACAATAGGCTTTAGAGTGAGATGCAAGAGGATGTCTAAGACCAACAGGGCCAGAGGATTGGTTGCTTCAGCAACCAAAGGTTCCCTGAAGACATTCTATGTTGCCACAGGTGCAAAAGATATCACAGGTGTTCACATCATGTCTTTCTCCCCAGCACCCACAACCTCTTCCTTTGAACACTCATTATCTATATAAATGTAGGGAATTAGGAGAGCAGAAGTTGTGGCATCTCTTCACATTGACAGGTGTCCCATTGAAAGGGTCTTAGGGTGCGTAGGATGGGAACTGCTCCACCCAAGACTGCAAGAAACTGCAGAGGGTTGTAAATATGGCTCAATCCATCACACCCACAACCCCATCAACTTCATCACAAAGCCCCTTCTCCTCCCTCGACGCCATCACACACCCCTCCCCTCCATTGTCTCCATCACACACCACCTCCCTTCCATTGACTCCATCACACCACCCCCCCTTCCCTCCCCTCCCACTGCCTTGGGAACCGGCCACACTCTCTTTTCACTCCTCCTGTCAAGTTTGAGATCATGCACCACCAGATTCAAGGACAGTTCCTTTCCCACTGTTATCAGACTCCTGAATGAACCCCAAAAAAGTAAAATGATGCTGCCTTTGCACTGTTCGAACTGAACTCTCTGTAATTATGCACATTTGTTGTACTATGTATGAGATGTCCATTGGTCTGCTCACAAAACAACTGGCATCACTATGTCTTGGTACACATGACAATAAACTTGAACTTGAAACAGACATCAAATTGAGTCATGAGCTGTTTTTTCCCTGGTATGAGATGACAGCTTATGGTGAGGACGTGCACCTGGGGAGCTGAGATGGTCAGCATGGTGACGGTGTGTGGAACATGTGCCAAAACCACTAGCAATGCAGCTCGGCCAAATTGGCATTTCTTGCAGAGAGCGTAAGGGGAGAAGAGCTGGAAGAAGAGAAGTCCCACTGTCACGTCCCATGACCACAATGACAAACAGCCTTCCTCCTCAGTAGTTATTTACTGAGCTGGCGTGCATTTTTCCAGCCTCACTTGGTATCCGTTTCAGAGCCAAGAACTTTCCCAAAAGTTGTCAGCACCACTGGGAAATAACGTGCTCGGTCCTTCTCATTAGTTTGCACTGCAAAGTCTGAAAGTCTACACCCTTGTACCTTTTCCTCCGGGATTGAAGCTAACCAAGGAATATTTGTACTGATACAGTCCTTTCTGAATGTGGTGCAGTCAGTACAGAATCATGGTAATGGTACTGGAACAGAAATAAAGAACTCTAGACTAATTCAGAGATATTAGTTGAAGTCCACCTTGACAACTGGGTGTTTTAAATACACTTTATAAAGTGGCGTAATAAAAGAAGGGACTGAATAATCATTAAAAACCCATCTGGTTCACTGTTATTGTCTAGAGAAGGACTGCCTCCCTTAATAGTCTAGCCTTTCTGCTACCCCAGATCCCTAGTCTCTCAGTTGGCCTCTAAAACAGTTCAGCCCACAACTGTTATACAAAACCATGAGGAGTAATACAAGACGACCAATACTGAGGATAATTAGGCAAGGGGAATAAGTGCTGTTCTTGCTAATGAGACCCACTTTCCGTGAATGAATAAAATAATATTGTGAAGGTTGGAAGGGGAGGATGAAGCCACATCACTCTTTCCTTGGGTTTATTGATGGAGAGCCAGATAAAGATAACAAAAATCTTGAGACAAAAAGCTGAGGTAATTAAGAATAAATACAGAAAGGTCGCGAGAATCCAATTCGGATGTCACTCTTCAAACAAAAGCAGGGAAAGTTCGGAGATTTGTTGTTAAAGGATGAAGGGAGTCATTATTACTCAAAGTGGTCCCAGCTGTCAGACCTTATGATCTGCAACTTAGCAGGATCAATCCAATCCGAACCCCTTTGCCCAGTTGGGTGTGCAATGTATGCCAAGGTGAGGGCAAAACTCATCAAAAACCAGAAAAGAGGCCCGTACTGCAGTCAGGATATGAAGCATGCTGGTTTCTTCCTCTTTGAAATACACAAAAGTGCTGGAGAAGCTCAGCAGGCCACGCAGCCTCTAACTCGAGGAAGGCATGAATACGATTGAAAAAGTGCGGAGGAGATTTACGAGGGTGTTACCGGGATTGAGGAACTGAGTTCTAGAGAAAGGTTAGGACTTTATACCCTTGAGAAGAAAGAGGAGAGATTTGATAGAGGTACTTAGAGTAAATAAAAGTAGGTTCATTTTTTCCACTGAGGTTAGGTGAGATGCAAACCAAAGGACGTGGATTAAGGGTGAATGTTTAAAGGGAGCGTTTGGTGAAATCTTCACATTGAGAGTGGTGGGAGTGTGGAATGAGCTGCCAGCTGAAGTGGTAAATGGGGGCTCAATTTTAATGCTTTACAAACATCTGGACAGGTACGTGGATGGGAAGGACATGGAGGGGAACGGTCTGAGTGCAAGCAGAATAATATTTCAGCACAATTAAGAAGGGCCGAAGAGCCTGCTTCTGGACTGTAGTCCTCCATGGTTTAATCTATAGGAAGCAAATATACATTGACGAAGGGCTCAGGCATGAAATATTGGTCACCTTTTATTTATTTTAGATGCTGCATTTCTCCAGTGTTTTTGAGTCTGCTTAGTTGTCTTTCTCTTTGTTTTGATGAAGAAGCCATAATCACCTCGTTGCAACGAGGTGGCCAGCATCTCAGCATTGCGAAGGCAAGTCCCCTCCAAATAAAATTCAGTGCTCTGCATTGTTTGCCACCTTAATGAAGGGCTCAAGCCCAAAATGTTGTTTGTGTTTCTTGATCTTTGCGTTGCGTTTTTGTGGTGGTACGCCGCCGGCCCACTTCAGGGGGCAACCTCTGTACCTGCAGGAGTGTAAGGGGACAGGACAACACCTGGCCGGCTGCCAATCAGTCGGCCTGAATGGATCAAGCCCCACCTGGTCGGGTGTCAATCACCCTCCGGGATACAAGCCTGCGCCGGCCTCCCGAGGCCTCACACTGAGTTGCTGCAGCCACAGCCAGCCTGGCTCTGTGGAAGTCTTTGTGGATTAAAGCCTGTTGTTCAGTCTTTACCTTGTGTGTGTCTGATTCTGTCTAACAGCGCACCATATTTTTCAGACAGACTCCATAGGCTTTTGGTAGGTGTGACGAAACCAAGGACTCCGGAGGAAACCCATGCAAACATGGGGAGATTGTGTAAACTCCTTACAGACAGCGCCGGGTTCAAACTCGGGTTTTGAGTGTTTGAGGTGGGAGGTCATGTAATTGACAGAGTTGCCAACACCGAAGAGTGCCCTTCAGAGAAGAGAGAGGCAAAATCAGATGAAAAGCGGCTCCTTTCACAATCACCAAGGATTTCTTGGCATCTCTCAGTGACGAGCAGACTGACTGTGAGAGGAGCCCATATTTCGCCATCATCAGCCCAATTCAGAAAACAATTACAAAAAAAAAGGACAAGTAGTCAGGGACAGGATTGGGATGCACAATCCATATTTTAAAAAAACAGAAACCTCTGTCGAAATATGAATGTTGACAATGGTACGGAGAGGATGTCCTATCTTTGGATTAAATGGAGCGATTTTGTAGTCAAGATTACGTTATAGGATCACAGGTTGATAAAATAAAAGGATGCTAATTGACCCGTGTGAGTGTGCCAGTTTTCTGAAAGCCCTGTTCAATTAGTCACATTCCCTTCTCCTTCCTTCACATCGCAACAGAGCTTTTCTCTTCAAATATTCATTCATTTGCCTCTTGAAGGTTCTTACTGAGCTAGCTTCCATCATCCTTTCAGACGGTTAATTGCAGTGCAAAAAGCAAAAGAAATGTCACCTCATCTCTTGTTCCTTTGTCAGTTTGTTTATATGTAGGGTTCCTCTGTTTTTAGATTGAATGGACGGTCAGAACAGGTGAACAAACGCGGGTGTCCTCTCCCAGGCCCCAGTTGGCACCATTTGGGCAGGGCATACCGTTGGCATGCTTGACGCCAGATTCCCACAGCAAGTACTCTATTTTGAACTCCTTGGACAAATTCAAGGATCCATTCAAAGCCTAGATGAGAAATTGCAGCAATCTGCATTGATACCTGAAAATCCCTGGCTTGCAACTGCTTAAGGTGGGGAAGGAATATTGGGGATGGTATTGAGGTCCGTCCATGGGGAAATACAGAAGGAGCATCTCATCTCGCCCTCGACCCACCCCATCTGGTCCACCTGCGCAAGAATCGTAGGACCATACAGCATAGAAACAGGCCCTCAAGACCCACCTCATCCATGCTGTCCGAGATACCTACGTACAAGACTGCAGTTCCTACACTCTCACACCAGACACATCAGAATCCAGAAAACAAGAGTGGGATCAGGTTATCCTTGATCCTGAGGGACAGTCAATGAAGAAGAGAGAAAATAGTCTTAAGTGGGATACCAAAATCTAAATGAAACTCTGCAGATGCTGTGATTGAAGTAAAAACATAGAATTGCTGGAGGAACTCAGCTGGTCTCACAGCATCCAAGGAAGGTAAGGATATTGTCGGGTCTGAGTCCTTCCTCAAGACTCTCCTGTCCACTTATATCCAATTAACGCTTTTGTCTGTGGGTCTGCACTCCTCCCCCTTCCCATTCTTTCCTTTTCCCCCAGCCTTTGAATACAGATGCCTGTCTCTCTAACTTGTACCATGAGGAAGGGCTCGGGCCTGAAATGTCGGTAAAATGTCTTTACCTACTTTGGATGTTGGGAGACCAGCTGAGTTCCTCTAGCATCTCTGTGCTTTTAACTAAAATCTACAGCAAACCTTGATCGGCTACACGACCACTTATTGTTTTAGTGAGTTAATTTAAAGCAGAATATTCCTGTCCACATTGAAAGATTAAAGTGACTAAAACCCTGCTATTTAGTATTAAAGGAAGACTTTAATTTTGAATCCACAGAAACAATTAATGGTAAGAGCAACTTCAGCCCTTAGGGTGTTATCTCACTGAGGCCAAGCCTGGGCTGAGAATCACATCTTGGCTGCCTTATAGGAGAGCATTGAAGGAGGGGATCCAGGAGATTTCACTGTCCCATGACCATGGCAAGCTTGAGGCAAGTTTAGGAATTGCACATCTTCAGGAAGTTTGTTGATACCCATGTATATGTAGGGATGAGGCAGGAGTGCTTTATGTATAATTACAGGTTTCACTTCACTTTCTGAAATTGGAGCTTCTCCAACAATGCAAAAAATGTTTGTGTGCAATTTTACCACCAATTAAGACTCATTAGCAAAAGGCATCAGATAAACATTTCAAGCTGACGTGGGGAGTAAACAGTGGGGAGTGTATGAAGTTATCTTCGGGGAGCTGGTGGTGCGGTAAAGTCACAGTGAGGGGTGACGGTGAAGGCAATAAAACAAGCCAGGAATGGAAGAGAGGAATGGGCGTCTAAAGTTGGCTTAATTTTCCAGCTTTTTTCATCTTTTTCCCTCTCCGACTTGCACGACTCTCCTTGCTGAGCAAATTTCACCCAACAACTCACAACTCATTAGACAGATCTCATCATAACTGTACCCATTAACAACAGGGATTTGTTCTGGGACCCTTGCTCTCTATGATGTTTATGAAAGACCTGGATGTGGGAGTGAGATGGGTAAGTTGGAACACAGAACACTGCAGCACAGTACAGGCCATTCAGCCCTCGATGTTGTGCCAACCCTATATTCTTTAAAAAAATACTAAACCCTCCCCACCCTAAAACTCTCTATTTTTCTTCCATCCATGAGCCTGTTGTAGAGTCTCTTAAATGCCCCTAATGTTTCAGCCTCCACCACTATCCCTGGCAAGATATTCCAGGCACCCACAACTCTTACCCCTGATGTCTCCCTAAACTTCCCTCCCTTCACTTCATTCACATGTCCTCTGGAGAGAGCAGGAAATTTTAGGGGAGATGTCAGGAATCAGACTTTTTTTTTTAAAATTACACAGAAAGTAGTGGGTGCCCAGAATGCATTGTCAAGGGTGGTGGTGGAAATTGGTACAATACAAGCATTTAAGAGACTCCTAGACCGGCACATGGACATAAGCAAAATAAAGAGTTATGAGAGGGAAGTAAGGAAAGGTTAGATTGTTGAGTAGGTTTTATATAGAATGGCATAACATTGCAGGCAAAAGGGTCTGCATTGTTCTGTAATGTTTTGTGTTAGCCTCTATGGCTCATCCTTTCAGACTTTCCTTTTCCTCCACATATTTCTCTCTCACCCTTTCTTCATATTAAAATCCAGCTTGCATTTCACTCTCCTAGTTCTAATGAAGGGTTGCAGACACAGAATATTGGCTGTTTCTCTTTCCACAGATGCTGCCCGACAGCAGAGCATTTCCAGCATTTACTGATTTTGCTTCAAACTTTCAGCATCTGCAATTTTATTGATATACATTTCCTTTCATTTATTTTGTCTTCGAATCGGCATGACAGATCACCGAGTCCGCTCAATGATTTAGCCGTTGGCAGCTCTTGGCCTCAGTTAATGAAAAGGAAGATAGCACAAAACTACCATACCATGCGACCATGTGGTTAAGCAGTAAAAGATGTTTGCCAGGATGAAAGGTTATAAAGAGATCAGGAGAGATTAGATCGGCTGGGCTATTTCCTCAGGTGCAATACGGTTGGCGTAGCGGTTAGCGCAACACCTTTACAGAGCCAGCGATGGGCACTGGTGTTCCAATCCCGCGCTGTCTGTAGGGAGTTTTTATGTTCTCCCAGTGTCTGTGTAGGTTTTCCCTGGGGGCTCCACTTTGCTCCCACCAAAACGTGCTGGGGGTAAAGGTTAATTGGTGTAAATTAAGTGGTGTGGACTTGTGGGCCGAAATGGCCTGTTACCATGTTGCATGTCAAATTTTAAACTTACATTTGTAAGAGGCTGAGAAGTGATGTGATGCAAGTATATATAATTATTAAAGGCATGAACAGGATAGAAAAGTGGTCTATGCAGGGCCCTGGGGATCAGCTTTGTAAACTGTAGTGCACTTACCACATCTATTTCTACATTTGCATTTCCCTTTTTTTAGTTAATGTAAAGAAGACAAACAAATCAGAGCAGGGGTTGCCCATCAGGCCCTTTAAGCCTGACCAACATTTTATATGCTGCCCAGTGTATGTTGCCCATGGCAAGTGTCCAACCTCAAGGATATAGCTTTAAGGTGAGAGGGAGAAGGTTTAAAGGGGATCTGAGGGGCAGATTTTTCACTCAAGTGTAGTTGGTGTCTGAAGTTTTTTTGAGGAAGCGATGAAGGTGATTGATAAGGAAGTAAAAACATTTGACATGGTCAATGAGACCAAAGGCTTCCATGATGAGCTGGTGAATTAGATCCAAAATGGGTCTCGTAATAGAAGACAGAGGAGGTGGAGGCAACAATATTTAAGAGCATCTAGACAGGTACTTGAATGAGCAGGACATGTAGGAACATGGAATTTATCCAGGCAAGTGGGGTTAGTGTAGGATGGCATGGATACTGTAGGACTGTCTGATGTGGAGAATGGACAGTCAAGGTGGATACAATTAAACCATGATTATGTTTTGGCTGATAGATTTTGGCTAAGAACACTTGTAGCAGTCCACGTAGAGCCCTGGGGATCACCGTCGTAAACTGCAGCCCACTTATCACATCTATTTCTAGTCTGTTGCATTTCCGTTATTGAGTTAATGTAAACTATATCTGGTGTTTCCTTTAATCTAACCCAACAGGCACTTCCTCTATTAGTCAAACAACTTTCCTTTAAAGAGCTGCACTCTTGAGGTTCATTTCTTTTCACTAGAGTAGATGCAAAGTGTCTGGAAAAAGTCCAGGGAAGGATCGCAAATTCACTTCTTTGGTTATAGACAGAGTAAGGATAAGAATTAAATTTAAAAAAAACTGCTGGGAGTAGAAATAAAAACAGGAAACCAAGGAAGCACAGCACTGAACAGGCAGCATCCATAGAAAGGGAAAGAGTGTTATTAAATATAATTCAATTTTGAGGAGGTGGCCAAGTGTGTTGATGAGAATGATGGTGTTGATGGCCAACGTGGACTTCAGTAAGGCCTTTGACAAGATCCTTCATCGGAAACTGGGAAAGGTGAGAGCCCGCAGGATCTCGAGGAATATGGCACATTTGGCTGAGTGGATGATGCAGTTTGTTTTAGCAACAGAAAGCCTTCGTGTCTGGTATGGTACAATATGGCACCAATATCATGTGCCTGTTTGGATCTCCATCACTGTGCCAAACAATGCCAATCTAAAGTCATCCCATCTGCCTGCACATGATCCGTATTCCCTCTATTCTATCTATCTATTTAGAGGAGTCTGAAATATTGTTCAATCACATCTGCTTATATCAACATCTCTGGCAGTGTGTTCCAAGCTCCTACCACTCATTCCCTGTGTAAAAGAACTCCCTCACAAATCTTTAAACTCTCCACCTCACCTTAAACCTATACCCATAAGCTTTTGACATTTTCATCCCCAGAATAAGATTTTTTTCTATCCAACCAATGGAAGTGCGTCGAATTCAAGATCCCCTTGTGCATTAATGCTACCAAGAGTCCTGTCACTTACAATACACTTTTTTTTTTGCATTTGACCTTCCAAACTGCATCACCTCACACCTGTCTAGATTAAACTCCATCTGTCATTTCTCCATCCAAATTTCCAACTGAACCACATCCTGCTACATCCCTTGACAACCTTCCTACGGGGCATGGTCGGCATAGCAGTTAGTGTAACACCTTTACAGCGCTAGCGATCGGGACCAGGGTTCAAATCCTACGCTGTAAGGAATTTGTATGTTCTTCTCGTGGGTTTTCCCCAGGGGCTCCGGTTTCCTCCCACTGTTTGAATCCTTTGGGATGTAGGTCAATTGGGTGTAAATTGGGCAGCCTGGGCTCATGGGCTGAAATGGCCTGTTACCATGCTGTGTGTCTACAATTTAAAAAAAATGAAATCCACCAATGTTGGTGTCAGCTACATTCTATGAATCAAACCACCTACAATTTCCTCTAAAGCTTGAGTATTTACTGCAAACAACAGAGGTCCCAACCCTGATCCTTGCAGAACACAATGGGTCACAGAAAGCTACCCTCTGTCTTCTATTACGAGACCCATTTTGGATCTAATTCACCAGCTCATCATGGAAGCCTTTGGTCTCATTGACCATGTCAAATGTTTTTACTTCCTTATCAATCACCTTCATCGCTTCCTCAAAAAAACCTCAGCATTCTCTCCCACACAAAGCCATGTTGACCTTGGCTAAAATATCTGCTCTTTTCAAAATGTGGACCAATCCTGTCCTATTAATCTTCAGTCATTTTCATGCCTCTCCTACAAAGGTCACTGGCCTAGAATCTGATGCCTTTTCGTAAACAAGGTAACAACATCACTTATACTCCAATCTTCTGGCTCCAAAGATCTCTGACAAAGCCCCAGTAATCTCCTCCCTTGTTTCCCTCAACACCATTGTATAATTCACATCAGGGTTGTGTAATATTGCAGGCATATGGTGTTACAGCATAGAAAAGTCCTTTGGCCCAACTTGTCCACGTCAACCAAAATTATATTCTGGGCTAATCCCATTTGCCTGCATTTGGACTGTACTCTTCCAAGTCCCTCTAGTTCATAAAATATCCAAAAGGCTTTTGAGTACTGCCATTGTGCCCACTTCTATGTTTTGTTAGCATGGATTTTGAAAATAAATAAACAATTTGAATGTTATCGGCATGTTTAACAACCTTGCCAGTGACATTTTTTCATGTTTGTTATTTTATGTATAAAACCACAAGTCACTGGAGCAGAAATGGGCCTTTCAGCCCATCGAGTCTGCCACACTATTCAATCATGAGCTGATCCATTCTTTTACTCAGCCCCGTTACCCAACCTTATCGCCGTAACTTTTGATCTTCAAAAGGGATGAGCTGCCAGCTGAAGAGGTGAATGCAGATTCAATTTCCATATTAGGAAAAATTTGGGCAGGTTCACGGATGGAGGGCTATGGTGTGGATGTCTCCCTAAATTTTCCACCACTCACCTTAAACAGATGTCCTCTGGCATTTGCTACTGTCACGCTGGGAAAAAGGTACTGGCTGTCCACCCTATCAAAGCCCCTCATAATCTTATATTCTGTGTTTGATGGTATATAGGACAACCCTTTTTTACCCCCAAACGATCAACTCAAAAATCACACCAAGTCCTATATGCAAAGGTGACATTTTGATGCTGCCATTTTGAGCACTGAAATACAAAGTGCTCAGACTACTTTCCCTTGGGTGGCCCGTGTTTTCCAGAGCTGCCGCAACCACTCATTTCCCACGTGAGAAGGCTGACCGCAGTGGACCATGCCAGCAGCTCAACGGCTGTGTTTGTAGTGCACACCGATGTACGATCAATCGCTCGCTTTGAGGGGAGTGCTGGATCTCGATGATCAGGCTCCATGCTGAGCCTTTGCTCGACATGGTCAAACATGCATTATCTATAAGGAGCCTTTCAGGATGTACCCGTATGCCAATTTACCGGTTATGCATAAATGCACTAAAACAAATTTTTCCTAAAATTTCACGTTAACACTGGGGGTCTTAAATGCCGGTGGGTCCTGTATGCCACAAAATACGGTACCTCTATTAACTCACCTCTCACCCTTTGTTGCTCCAAAGAGAAAAGGAATTGTCAACCTCAGTTCCTTCAGGGCTTAAATTCAGGGCAATGAAATAGGAAATCAAGAATGCAGTGCCAAAGGTGACTTGACCAAAGGAGATAATTCAGGACAGAGTCCAGTTACTTCAGGGGCAGAGGGGCTTCTTTTGGAGGAAGCATTAAAGAACCATCTCCTTGTTCCCATCAATAACAAAAACCCTGTGGTAGAGTTAGAGTAATTAAGGGAGCATTCCTCGGCAAACCCACCATCAACAAAAAAATAAACAAATAAGCTGGCCTTCCTGGCATTCACTGGGATCATAACAACATTTCCCCATCCCACCACCCCCCACCCCCCCCTTCCTCCCACCAATCTTCATCCCTAGAAATTACAGCTCTTGTAACTTTAAGCATACATCCTAAATAGAATCGTATAAGCTCTGCTTCTTTCTGACTGGTATAAAAATTCCACAAACGCACAGTTGATTTGTGGTCCCAGAGAAAGGGAGTACAGAATGTGTCACCGCTCCCCTGATACTTGTCTGTAAACAGTTCTGCTATAATTGGGTTGCCTTCTGAGGAATGAAGATAAGAATGGAGCATCCAATGATCCATGAACTCTTCTGGTTTGAACTTATGATTCGCATAATCCCTGTCAATGAACTAAACTCAAGTACTTTCTCTGTCAATGGCCCTCCTACGCACATATCCCACAATGAGGCTCTCCTTTTAAAGTTAAAAGAATAGGACAAATCGTTTGAAATTGTGCAGTGACAACCAGGAATTATAGAAATATTGACTTTCCTTTTTGCTTCGATAAATGCAGACATTGCAGGAAAGTGAATGGTGGGAATTGGAAGCACATGGCAATGTACATAGGATGATTCTGCATTGTAAAATGGAGGCACACAGGTTGCAGATGCTGGAATTGACAGCAAATGAAACAAACTGCTGGAGGAACTCAGTGGGCCAGTCAGCATCCATGGAGGGAACTGGATATTCGATGTTTCAGGTCGAAACCCAGCTTTACAAATTACCCCCTGCTTCAGCAACAATCTTCATTTATGTGGCACTTTTAATGTATGGTAGCTAACATACAATTTGAATAGCAGGGAAGGCTGATTGGTGATAGCTGGACTTTTGAGTCAAAGATAGTGCTGCCGTCTCAGACCTCCAGGGATCCAGGTGTAACCTTGTCCTCGGGTGCTGTCTGCGCGGTGTTTGCATGTCCTTCCTGAGACTGCGGGGCTTCCTCCCACATGCCAAAGAAATGCTGATGTTAATTCGCCACTGTAAGTTGTCACTTAGTGTGGGTAAGTGACAAAAGAGTCACTAGGAAGCTCGTTGGCTACCTGAGAGAAGAAACATTTGCAGGGGCGATGGGGAGAATAAGAGGAGGGTGAATGGGACCAAGGAGATTGCACAGCTGAAACATCAGCTGAATGGCCTCCATTTATGTTGCAGTTTGTTCGAGAGGTTCCAAGACATACCCACTCCCCAGAGCCACGCACACAAATCTCTGGGCTTTTAAAAACAAGAAAATAGAAAGGATGTGGCCATTTTATTTTAAATTTAGAATGGCAAACACCTGGAACTCATTGCCTGGAAAGGAATGGAGACAAGACTTAACTGGAACTCTACGAAAGAGATGGAAAATTGGCCGAGCAACAGGGATATGGTGGGAGAATGGGATAAACTGTACTGCTCTATGAGGAGTCAGGAAAAGCTCAATAGGGTGACGATTGTAAGGTCCACTGGAGGAGTTCTGCATTGCCATAAAAATATCCTTTATTAGACTGAAAAGTAGAGAGAGAGAGAGAGAGAGAGAGTGTACACAGAGAGAGTAAATATGAGAGAGGGAAGTCAGAGTGTATGCATGACAGAGAGGGTGAGTAAGTGGAAAAGAGAAAATAGGAGGGAGAGAGAAAGGGGTCAGAGCATTTCCCATCCCATCTATTTCTCTCTTCCATTTAGTCATCACATTGCAGCTTATTTTGAAATCTTTTCAGCAAATAATTACTTTCTCATTTTTTTCCTCTCCCTACTTGTCAACTTGATTGCTGTGCAAATATTTTCTGTTTTGGTGAGTGCCTGCAATTTGAAAGGTAATGGAGTTCATTCCTCTCCATCACTCGCTGTCTGTGAGAGGCTGAAATCTACCATTCACCCACCCACCACCACCCACTCCCCCCTCCTCGCCTCCAACCACAATTCAATCTAGAAGATTTTGTGTGCATGCACACTGCTCAGGGCAGTGAGGTAGTCACATTGTGGTCACTAATATCCAGGCCAACATTTATCTGTCACTCATCATAACTAGAACAGATAATCTAGTTATTACAATAATCCTGTTTAAATGACCTTGGTGTACTCAAACTGACTATAAATTCACTGATGGTTGGCTGCATAATGATGAGTCAGAATACAGGATGGAAATCGAGAACCTGGTTGGGTGGTACCACAACCACCACCTTGCTCTCGATGCCAGCAAGACCAAGGAGCTCATTGATGATTTTCAGGAGGCTGAGGCATCACACACCTGTCAGCATTCTTGTGAACAAGGTAGACAGGGTTAGTACCTTCAAGTTCCTGGGAGTCCATACACCGGAGACCTCTCCTAGATCCAGCACACTGAGGCCACTTCAAACAACGCAGACTAATACCTCAACTCTCTCGGGAGTCTGAGGGGATTCGTCATTTGGTTGGATGGTCCATCACACTTTTGCCAGGTTGTATTGTGGAAAGTGCACTGGCTGGTTGCATCGCGGCCTTGCGTTTGGTTAATTCCGCAGAAATGCAGAAGACTGCAGAAAGTGGCAGAACTACCCAAGTCCATCACAGGCACTGACTTGCCATCTACTGATAACATGCGGCGTTGTCTCAAGAAGGCAACCAACATCACAAAGGATTCCCGCCACCCTGCTCACAACCTCTTCTCACTGCTACCTTCCAGCAGAAGCCTGAAGACCAGTGCCTCTAGGTTCAAGAACAGTTTTGTTTCCAACAACATCTATCAGGTTCTTGAACCTCCTCTTATTACCCTCATCAAAAACTATTCTAGAACCACCAAAAGACCTACCTGTACTATTGAAACACCACTTCTTTTTTCTTGCACTTGTGATGGAATATTTGGGAATGTTTTTGGGAGATAAACTGGTAAAATTAGAGAGGGTTACATACTTTACAACAGATCTTATTTGAAATACTGAAGAATTCATATTCAGTGACTTTACAAAAACTATGGAAAATGCTATGCACATTTCACATTAGGTGCTAATTGTAATGATGTCATGAAATAAATGGACTATTGTCTTGGAAAGACAACCAGAGCCAGGTTCGTCTGTTTTGGTCTTTTTGCAAGACTTTTGACCTCTCTGCAAAGTGCTCACTCAGAGGTCATTGAGAGGTTATTGTTTCCCTAAAACAACAGATGGGAGCAGAAGACTAACTCCTGTTGGTTGCTGGAGAAGGAGGGGGTCTTGCAAGTGAGAGAGAGAAGGACATGCTGCTGGGAGTTTTGAATCTTAGATAGAGAGACAGGAGGGAGTCTTTGACTGTGTGTCACAGAAAGTTGCAACAAGCTTGTTGGAACTGAAACAGAAGCTCCAGGGTGGCGGATGGCTGGAAGTGCTATCTGTCTGATGTTTTTCTTGGAATAAGGGGAACAGAAAGGAACTCTGTGCTAGCCTGAAAGAAAGAGGTTATCACTGGGAGAACCCTGATGGGGAAAGTTTCATCAGCAGGACATTGAGGCGACTAATGGTGGTTCCTCAGTTGTGGAAATCCTGGAACTACACATCTCTCTCTGCAAACCCACAAGAACCTTCCTGAGTGGTAACCATTTACCTTTCGAGCACCAAAGCCTGGTGAACTTCACACATGTTAAATTCGGTGCACAGTATAAGAATTGCCTGCAACCAGTGAACTTGGAAGAATGAGAAGTGAGAATGAACCAAAGAACTTTTCTTAAGTTTACACACACATTACACACACGTGCGCTTAGAATTAGAAGGGGGTTAAGTTGGGTTAGTTAAGTTGATAGTGATAAGTTAAAGTTTGATTCTGTTTTCATGTTTAAAGATAATTAAAAACAACTTTTGTTTAAGTAACTATTTGTCGTGTTGAATATCTATAACTGCTGGGTTTTGGGGTTCTTTGGGCTTGTAACACACGTCTGTAACTGAATATTTATTATCTATATTTCTCTTTCCTTACTGGGGTAACAATGTACTTAGTTTGCCTGCAGCAAGTAAGAATTTTGGACAAATGAACATTGTACAGTACTTATGTTTATGACAAGGAGCTCATTATCATTAAAACATTTCCCATACTAGAGCATTGATCATCTTTCAAAGAACATTCTGGAAGGGAAACAAAGAAACCAATTTTAACTAAGTAGGAATCGCCTCACCAGTACTGCATAGAGAATCATTTATTGTTTCTCTTCAAAAGGGACCTCTGAATATAAACAACATGGAGCCAAAAAGAGCTCCATATCCCCTTCCTGAAGTGGCATCATCCCCATGGGCTCAATTTCATGTAATACCAAGCAGCCATCTTTTTCAGTCTGCCCTCTCACTTAGAGACAACTGTGCCGACTACCCACCTCCCCATCCCACCCCCAGCCCTTATTTTTTCCATTTGTGTATTCGGACATGTCCCAGGGCCAGACGATATAATATCACCATTAAAACTAATTGTACAGACTATAGAGGTTCACTGCCTCTTCAAGTGAATCTGGCGCTGTCTGTAAGGAGTTTTTACCTTCTCCCCATGTCTGCATAATTTTTAAGGGTGTTCTGGTTTCCTCCCACCCTTCAAAACTTACGGGGGTTGTAGGTCAATTGGGTGCACAGGTTCATGGGCCAAAAGGGCCTGTTACCATGCTGTTTGTCTAAATAAATAGATGCAGGATTTCACCCAAGAGAAGTGCCTTATGTTTCAACCACTGCCCTCCCTTGCCTTCTCTGCCTGCTGGACGAAATTTCCTCTTTTTCTCAGTTCTGACTGACCTGAAACACTAGCTGATACTCTTTTCAGAGATGCTGTCTGATTTGCTGAGATTTCAAATTTCCAGCGTCTGCAGTTTAAAAAAAAACTTTAATTAAATTGGCTGCACTCCCTCAAGTGTCCTTGACACTCCTTCAAGCATCCTTGACTGATCTGTGGAGCATTATTCATTTTGATGCAAGTTGATTTTCTAGCAATTCCCCTACAGATGGATCTCAAATGTGAGCAGTTAATGACAGGACTCTTAAAAGCAGAGGGCTTCAGGTCTATAGTGCCATGAAAATGCACATGCAAATAGATAAGAGTGGTAAAAGAGGTGAATGATAGGCTTGACTTCATTGATCAGGGAATTGAAAGTCAATGTCACTTTGAAGCTATTCTTGGGGGAATTGTATGCAATTTTGGTCACCCCATGAGAGGAAGGATGTGGAAACGATGCAGAGAGATTTACCAGCCTGTTGGTTGGATTAGAGGGTATAAGCTATCAGGAGCGGTTGGAAAAACCTGGAGGTAAACAAGAAAATCAGGGACAAACTTGGGTTGTTTTCTCTGAAGTGTTGAAGGCTGAGGGGAGACATGATCAAAGTGTATGAAATTAGGAGAGAAATTTTCCCAGGGTAAAGATATCACACCCTTGGGGGAAATTTTAAAGGAAATTTGCAGGGCAATTTTATATATTTATTTATTTTACACACAGTGTGGTGGAGATCTAGAATAGGCTGCCAGGAGTAGTGGTGGAGATGCAGAGGAATTTGTTTAGCCAGGAGTTAGGGTGAAAGCAGATACTAAAGGAACGCTTACAAAGCTTCAAGATAGACATAGGGATGTGCAGGGAACAGGGATCATATACAAGTTTTACTTCAACTTGGGGCTCATGTTCGGCACAGAACATGTGGAATGAAGGGCCTGATCCTAGATGCTGTTCAGCCTGCTTGGGTTCCTCCCACAGATTACTTTTAACTCGAGGTTTCACTGTCTCGAGTCTCTTGTGTCTTCTTGCAACAAGTGTTTTCCATGCGGCTTTGGAGCCCTCTTCTGTGGCACTGTCAGCATTACTTTTGATAGCAAGTTTGCAGCCAGCCCGTGGAGTTTTCAATGTTGCTGAGTTAAATTAGGCAACTCAAGAAGCAATTAAGGAAGCAAATGGCATAATGACCTTGGTTGCAAGGCTATTGGCATTTAAAAATAAAGTAGCATTGTTATAATTGTACAGGGTGTTGGTGAGGCCACTCCTGGAGTATTGTTCACTGTTTTAGTCTCTTTATTTAAGAAAATATGTAATGGCTCTGGAGGCAGTCCAGGACAGATTCACTTGGCTAAATTTGTCCTATCAGAAACAGCCCAATAGATTAGACCTGTAATCATTTGCATTTAGAAGAGGGGTGATCTTAATGAGATCCTAAGGAAGCAATACAAAATAGATGATGAGATGTTCTATTAGTGGGAGAGTCTTGAAGAAGGAATGTACTTACAAGATAATGAGCAGTAATTTCGAGCTGAGGTGCATAGGAATGTCATCTTGCAGAAAGTGTACATCTTTGGAATTTTCTGCCCCAGAAGGTGGTGATGCATGCCCAGTGGAGGTATTTTAAGTCAAGGTTTCTGAGAGATCCTAGAGTTGAGGGCAGTGTGGAATTGGCATAGAAGATGAGCCGAGGCCTGAGGAAGATCTGCCCTGATCCTGTTGAATAGCAGAGCAAACTTGACTGGGCACGTGGCCGACACATGCTCCTAATTTTGCTTGTCCTTTTACACAATAAATTACAAATTTACTTAGTACAGGAGGAAAGGGTGAGGCAGAATGTTCTAATTACCTTGCTTCAGCTCTGCCATTCCAAGAGAACATCAAAGCACATGGAGCGGTTTGGTGGGCATAGGGGAACAGTGAAAGGTTGTTATTCAAACAATAGCAGGGGGACAACAAACTTAAGTGTTTTCAGAGGCTAGAAAAGGCTAATTTATTAGGATACAAAATGCTTTACAACAAATAGGTATTGAAGGCAAAATTTTAATGATAACGGGATGGATGATAGAAGCTGATGGGAAAGGAATAATAGGTTGGCCAGATATACAAGATTAGCTGGGTCTTGTGCAGAGACAGTACAAGCACAGGCAAAATGTGCTCCTCCATAACAACACCTCACCTTCTATCTGAGCACCCTCCAACCAGATGGCATTAACACCGACTTGTCAGATTCCCGTTAAACAGCCCCACCCCACTTCCCCCATTGCCTTTCTCACATAGAACACTACAGCGCAGAAAACAGGCCATTTGACCCTTCTAGTCTGTGCCGAAAACATCATACTGCTAGTCCCACTTACCTGCACCCATTCCATAACCCTCCAGACTTCTCCCATTCATGTATCTATCCAGTTTATTTTTAAAACTTAAGAGTGAGACCAAATTTACGTCAGACGGCAACTCGTTCCACACTCCCGCCACTCTCTGAGTGAAAATGATCCCCCTAAACCTTTCCTCTTTCACCCTAAAGCCATGTCCTCTAAGAGCCTACTTGCATTTATTCTGTCTATACCTCTCAATTTTGTAAACCTCTATCAAATCTCCCCTCATTCTTCTGTGCTCCGAGGAATAAAGTATATTTAATCTTTCCCTGTAACTCAATTCATGAAGATCTGGCAACATCCTAGTAAATATTCTCTGCATTCTTTCAATCTTTCCAATATCCTTCCTGTAGTTAGGCGACCAGAACTGCACACAGTAATACAAATCTGACCTCATCAATGACTTATACAACTTCACCATAACATCCCAACTCCTGGACTCAATACTTTGATTTATGAAGGCCAAGATGTCAAAAGCTTTTTTCACAACCCTGTCTACCTGTGACAACACTTTCAGGGAATTACATATCTGTATTCCCAGATCTCTTTGTTCCTCTGCACTCCTCAGTGCTCGACCATTTACTGTGTACATCCTAACTTAGTTTGTCCATCCAAAATGCAACACCTTACACTTGCTTGCATCAATTCCATCTGCCACTTTCTGCCCTAGTTTTCCAGTTGGTCCAGATCCCTCTGGAAGCTTTGAAAGATTTCATCACTGTCCACGACGCCTCCAATCTTAATGTCATCAGTAAACTTGCTGATCCAATTTCCCACATCATCCAGATCACTGATATCAACAACAAACATCTGTCTCCCTTTCCCTCTGTCTCCTTTCACAGAGGGAAATTCAATTCTCACCTCTTCTCTTATTATCTGTGATCAACATCTTTTGTTGGTCTGAACTCCTCCCTGGCCAGTCTTTAGTCTATTTATTCTTACGCCTTTCTGTTCTTTGCTCATTCCTTAATGAAGGGTTCAGGCCCAAAACGCCGGTAACATATCTTTACCTCCTGTGGATGCTGCGAGACCAGCTGAGTTCCTCCAGCATTTACAGCAATCACAGTGTCTGTAGACTTTCATGTATCACTCTGACCTTATGAATGATCTTTCCTCTACTTCCTATACTTAACACACTGACACTTTTAGAATATTGCATTCAATTAAACCAAGTTCAGAACCAGTCTACAGTCAAGACTTTGAACAGAGGGTGACATCTATTTCTCGAGGTTGAAACCAAAGGACCTTGACGACTTTTCATCTGCACTGTTTGGAATTTAGAATGGGGTAAGGGTGGGGTGGGAGGTGGGGGGTTCTCATTGAAACATTTTGAATGTTGAAAGGCATGGAAAGGGTAGATGTATAAAGGTTGTTTCCTATGGCAGGAGAGTCTAGGACAAGAGGGCACAATTTCAAGATTGAAGGGCAGCCACTTGAAACAGAAATGCAGAGGAATTTCTTTAGCCAGAGGGTGGTAAATCTATGGAATTTGTTGTCACAGGCAGTTGTGGAGGCCAGGTCATTGGGTGTATTCAAGGTGGAGATTGACAGGTTCTTGATTAGCCAGGGCATCAAAGATTACGGGGAGAAGGCCAGGCAGTGGGGCTGAGTGCACATCCCTATGGCTATCTTGATTGAATGGTGGGACAGACTCAATGGGCTGAATAGCCTTTTTCTGTTCCTATGTCTTCGGGGCATAGGAAAGGAAGGGGTGCAAGGCTTGATCACAGTTTGATAACTCAGCTTAATCCCAGACAAGATTACCAATTGGAAATGTGGTGATGGGGTGAGCGTAGCCTTGTCCTCACCAATGGACCAAACCAGAAGGAATCAACTGAAATCTAATCAGAAATGTATATTGGCCATTTCTCCCATCTTAGATCAGCATTCCAGCTTCACCCATCAATTCCTTTAATCAATATTGTAATTAAGGCACTCTTCTAAGAAACAGTAACATGTCTATGTCAATTAGCTCCCTGTCCAAGCTTTGCCATTTAGTAAAATTATGGTTGATCTTTTATGTCAGCACTACATTCCTGCATTAATCCCACAATCCGTCAGAGAAACAATGATCATCGTTTAATCTTTTGAGCCCAAAAGCTCCTGAATTGGTTCCTGTGACCTACCTTTCAACTCGTCGTCTTCAAGAGAATTCAGAAAGTCAATGGACTCCTCTAAATTGGCTTGCATCAGCACTGACTTCTTCTTCAGTGTGATGGGCTTGGTAAAGTGAAGGTAGGATTTCAGCTTCCCAGCTTCGGTTACCGATAAACCTGGGATCAAATGCAGAATGGAGGCAACCATCAATCCAAGATGACTGAAATCAACAAGTCACTGGCCCAACAAAGAGGGATAACATGACAGGAGATCGACCTTGCCTTTCATAATCTCTTGGCATCGGAGCCAACAAAAGTTATTCTGAAGGAGAGTTACTGCTCAGGTGATCTAAAATAACAGCTAGTTTTGCTTCAACTAAGTAACAATGAAATGATTGAGCAAAATACTGCAAATAGTGAAATAAAGAGAAAATGGTAGGAATGCTCGGTAGATCAAAGAGTACAAGTTGAGGGAGAATCACTGTTTCAGACAATGAAAAATGATAGTTTATATAACAAAAAAGAGCTTGGCTTGATACTTCTTCAGAAGATGGTGCCTTCAACCAAGCAGTATTCGTTCAAGTTCACTCAGGAGTGTTGGCACAGGTGAAGGCTCAGGCCCTGATTTGAATTTGAACCCACAGCCATTTTTTACTCAGATGCATGAAGGTTGTCGATACAAAGTGTGATAGGACAGATCTATCACCAATGTATATAGTGTATATAGTTACAGTATCTAGACTGTGCTTACAGCGATTGGCTGAGAGCTAAGCCACGCCTACTGTCTGGGCCTTAAAGGGTTGTGTCCCTAGCCAGGTCGGATCATTCCCGACTGGTCGGCCACCTGTGAAGAGCTCCTGTCTTTTGCTAATCAAAGCCTTGGTTTGGATCAACAAGTCTTTGATTCTTTCGACGAGCTCTACACAAAGTCAATAGACAAGTTCAAGGTTCCTTTTATTGTCACATAATAAGTAATAAAAATGTAACATACATGATATACTTCAACTTTTGTCTGCCTTAAGGCAAATTAAGAGTCGCCATGAGAATTGCCCGGCACCCCTAACAATTCAGAGAAAGAGAAGCAAAAGAGTTGCCTCATCGACACTTGAATGTTCGTGGATTCGCCTTCGGCCCTCCCATAATCTCTGCAGCTACACAGACTCCTGTTCGAGCTGCAGGTCCCAACGTCTTATGTGGTCAGGAAGCCTTCAGCACCTGAGGCCTTTCTTGCCCTCAGCACCTTCTCAAATCCTGGTTCCAATACCTGGCCCCGTTGAGCCAGCCTCCAACAGCCTGCATGGGTCCTTCATCCACATGGCCAGCACCCTGTGTGGGTTTTTTCCAACCACAAAGCCCTTCACTGGTCTGCTGGTATCTATTTTATGATCATACTTATTTACGTTTATTATCATCTGACTGTAAATATACAACCCAACAAAACTGAGCATCTCATAGCACATACTTTTAAATAAATATATATAAATATTTTGGAATGAGTTATTAATTTACAGTATATTGTCAATCAATCTCATAGCCTGCAGGAAAAAAGTTATGTCACAGGTTCCAAATCCTGATTTTGAGGCTCCCGTACTTCCTTCTTCATGGTAGTGGGTCACGGCCTCAGAAGATTTGATGTTTGATGGATAAATAATTCATTGTGGATGGGACAGTCTGAATATTTTGTGTCAATCTTTGCAGAAAAGAGAAAAGCAGCCTTACTGCTGAAGTCAATAAATAAGATCAGTCAATAAATTACAGCTTTAGCTTTTTTGATCATGGGTCACATAACTAGTGTAAGGTAAAACATCATGAGATGGGAATGTGTAAGGAGTTACCCTGTGCAGGGCTGTAACAAGATGTGAATGCATCCTTGTACTTACAAGATAAGAGAGACATTGATGGATTGAGAGGCAGGAAGCTAGCAGGGAAAGGATAGCAACAGTTTTAGTCATTGGACAAGTAATGATATGATGATGTTCTAAGCACGTATCCAAGGATATAAAAAATCACCATTTTGCTGATAACGGGAGAATGCATTCTCCGACTAACATTGTTAGTTGCAAGTGTTACAATCCGGTAATAAAGAACAAAGAACCCTGATTTCGACTCAGCCTGGAGTTTGTCTCACTCATTCATGAACAAAGCAGACCTAACACTAGGCAAAGAGGGAAATCTGCAAGCAATGCTCCTAATGAAACAGCAGAAGATACAAATTTAACCACAGTATTGTGCATAATTCGGGTTACTAGATAAAAGGTGGCTATTGGAGGCACTGCAGGAAGATGCAAAGATAGCATCCAAGTGAAAATACTACCTCAACTGAGCAGTGTTACATCATTTTCTATTTTTGCTCCTATTAATAATATAACCATATAACAGTTTACAATACGGAAGCACCCAATCTCGGCCCTTCTAGTCCGCACCGACTTACGTGAAACTCCACGAGTTCCACCACCCACTCCAATGCCCATAACCCTCCAACCCCCTCTCATCCATGTACTCATCTAACCTCTTCTTAAATGACAGAATTGACCCTGCCGCAACTACTTCTTCCTGTAGATCATTCCACTAGCCACCACTCTCTGAGGGAAGAAGCATCCTCTTATATTACTCCTAACGTTTTGCCCCCTCACCCTTAACTTATGATCCCTTGTACCAATCTCCCCTGCCCTCAGGGGAAAGAGCCTATTCACATTTACTCTATCTATTCCCTTCATAATTTTAAATACCTCTATCAAATCCCCTCTCAACCTTCTATGCTCCAACGAGTGAAGTCCCAGTCTACTCAATCTTTCTCCGTATTCAAGATACTGCAATCCAGGCAACATTTTTGTAAACCTTCTTTGCACCCTCTCTACCTTATTGATATCCTTCCTATAATTTGGAGTCCAAACTGCACACAATACTCCAAACTTGGCTTCACCAAAGCCATAAACAGTCTCAACATCACCTCTCAGCTCCTATATTCTATGCTATGATTTATAAAGGTAGTAAATAATTGTGGGCGATGAAATTACAGGAGCTTTGCATCAACAGGTGCCCAGAATGCTGCATAAATTTGGATGTTCAATAACAAGTAGTGAAGTCATTTCATCATTCCAGCCAGTGAAGCTTCAACTTAAAGGTTTCTTTGCCTTTGAAGAGAAATCACTATGTTGAGCACCTTCACTGTGTCCGTTGGAATAGTGGGGATGTCCCAGTGGAAACCTATTTCCGCCCCATTCCCTTGGCTGTCCATGGTCTCATGCACTGCCCAACTGAGACCACCCGTAAATTGAAGGAACAACACCTCATATTCCGTCTGGGCACCCACCAACCAGATGGCATCAACATCCACCAGTTTCTGTTTAGCACCTCTCCACCACCTTCATTCCCTCTCCCCATTTTTTCTTTCCTCCAGTTCTCCTCCCCTTCCTATCCCTTCCCTAATCAATTCTCAGTTTTTCTCTCCTGCCTTCTTATCCATGTATCCCTCTTAGCTGTTGTGCTCCCTTCATTCTACCTTATTATTCAGGAGCCTGCCTGTTTTTTCCTCATACCTTGACAAAGGGCTCAGGTCCGAAATGTTGGTTATATATCTATGGCTCCTACGCATGCTGCAGGACCTCCTGAGTTTCTCCAGCAATTTCGTGTATAATTTACCTTCGAAACTTCTGTTCTTGTGGACTTCACCTCGAGGAGTCATGATAAAAGCGCCCCTGGGAATGATTGCAGCTTCTCTGTTTATTAGTTCAATTGTAGCTGTCAAGCGTTCTTCCTCTTTAACCTTTATCTTGGACAAAACACATAGGTATAATTTTAAAAGCTTCAAATCATCAAGTGTGTTTGGAGGTAACAAAATAAATTGATGAGGGTAAGGCAGTAGATGTGGTCTACATATTGATGAGGGTAAGGCAGTAGATGTGGTCTACAAATTGATGAGGGTAAGGCAGTAGATGTGGTCTACAAATTGATGAGGGTAAGGCAGTAGATGTGGTCTACATATTGATGAGGGTAAGGCAGTAGATGTGGTCTACAAACTGATGAGGGTAAGGCAGTAGATGTGGTCTACAAATTGATGAGGGTAAGGCAGTAGATGTGGTCTACATATTGATGAGGGTAAGGCAGTAGATGTGGTCTACATATTGATGAGGGTAAGGCAGTAGATGTGGTCTACAAATTGATGAAGGTAAGGCAGTAGATGTGGTCTACAAATTGATGAGGGTAAGGCAGTAGATGTGGTCTACAAATTGATGAGGGTAAGGCAGTAGATGTGGTCTACATATTGATGAGGGTAAGGCAGTAGATGTGGTCTACATATTGATGAGGGTAAGGCAGTAGATGTGGTCTACATATTGATGAAGGTAAGGCAGTAGATGTGGTCTACATATTGATGAGGGTAAGGCAGTAGATGTGGTCTACATATTGATGAGGGTAAGGCAGTAGATGTGGTCTACATATTGATGAGGGTAAGGCAGTAGATGTGGTCTACAAATTGATGAAGGTAAGGCAGTAGATGTGGTCTACAAATTGATGAGGGTAAGGCAGTAGATGTGGTCTACATATTGATGAGGGTAAGGCAGTAGATGTGGTCTACATATTGATGAGGGTAAGGCAGTAGATGTGGTCTACATATTGATGATGGTAAGGCAGTAGATGTGGTCTACATATTGATGAGGGTAAGGCAGTAGATGTGGTCTACATATTGATGAGGGTAAGGCAGTAGATGTGGTCTACATATTGATGAGGGTAAGGCAGTAGATGTGGTCTACATATTGATGAGGGTAAGGCAGTAGATGTGGTCTACATATTGATGAGGGTAAGGCAGTAGATGTGGTCTACATATTGATGAGGGTAAGGCAGTAGATGTGGTCTACATGGATTTTAGTAAGGCATTTAACAAGGTCTCCCTTGAGAGGCTCATGCAGAGAGTCTTGAAGCTTTTGAACCTTGGCTGTGTGGATAAAAATATGGCTTGCTGGTAGAAAGCAGAAAGTAGTAGTGGAAGCAAAGTATTCATCCTGGAGGTCAGTGAGTATTGGAGTACCGCAAGGATCTGTTTGGGGACACCTGCACTTTTGATTTTTTTATTATGTGACCTGGATGAAGAGGTGGGAAGATGGGTCAGTAAATTTGAGGATAATAAAAAGATTGGAGGGGTTGTGGATGGAGCTGAAGATTGTCGAAGGTTACAAAAGGATATAGACAGGTTGCAGAGTTCGGCGGAGAAGTGGCAGATAGGGTTCAATCCAAGTAAATGTGAGGTGATGCATTTTGGAAGAACAAACCAGAAAGCTGAGTACAGGGTTAATGGTCGGTCACTTAAGAGTGGGGAATGAACAGACAGACCTTTGGGTCCAAATCCATACAATCCTCAAGGTCGTTGCACAGGTTGATAGGATAGTTCAGAAGGCCTATGGGATGCTGGGCTTCATTAATAGGGGGATTGAGTTCAAGAGTAGAGAGGTCATGTTGGAACTCTACAAATCTCTGGTGAGACCACACTTATAGTGTCAGTTCTGGTCACCTCATTACAGGACGGATGTGAAAACTATGGAGAGGGTGAAGAGGAGATTAACCAGGATATACCTAGATTGGAAAACAAGTCTTATGAGGCAAGGTTAGCAGAGCTGGGACTTTTTTTCTTTGGAGCATAGAAGAATGAAAGGAGACAATAGAGGGCTGCAAGATTATGAGAGGCGTAGGTAGGGTGGACGGCCAGCACCGATTATAGCAAAATTAGCAAACACCAGAGGACATGAGTACAAAGTGAAGGGAGGAAAATTTAGTGGAGAGATCAGGGGTAAGGGTTTTTTTTAAATAAAATACAAAGAGTTGTGGGTGCCTGGAATGCCTTCCCAGGGATGGTGATGGAGGCTGAAACATTAGGGGCTCCCTCTCAACTGCTAACATTAACATTTTTTTTAAAAATGTCTAAAATAAGTGGTGTTTGAGCATGCCTCCATTAATTAGTCCATATCTTGATCTTCAAGAATTAAATACTTTTAACCTAATATATTATTTAAACCCTTTCGAGGAAGTTAATTATATCCTTAAGCCAGTAGTATTCGAATAAGGTTGCCATATTTTAACAAACGCATCATATTTCTTTCTAAGATTATAAATTACCTTTTTTACGGGGGCACAACTTTGCATTTCCCTATTCCATCGAGTAATAAGTGGGGGGGAAATGGACTTCCATGTAACAGGGATACATTTCCTGGCTACCGCTAGTGCGATCCACATGAATTGGATTTGATATTTTGATAGTTTTGTGTCAATAACCATAAGATTGCACAATAAATACAGTTCTGGTTCCAATGGAAAACCCACTTCGCTAATTTTTGTCAAAATTTCTGCCAAGTCATACCAAAAGGATCTTATTTTCACATTTGAATGTATAAATGTTCCAACCTCTACACCATACCTAAAACACGAGTCCGGAATTTCAGATTTTAAACTGTAATTTTTGCGGTGTAAGGTACAATTGATTCATAAAATTGTATTGTACCAATCTATATCTGATATTAATAAATGTTGTCATATTTATCAGAGCACAATTTTGAACAATATTGTTCTTGAATCCTTTTCCCTAAGTCCGTCTCCCACCTTTCCCTCAATTTGTGCAAGCCCGGTTTCAGGTTATTGCTTTGCAATGCAAAGTACATCTTAGATATAAATTTATTTGTGATCCCTTTTAAAGAAGAGCCTCCATTTCACTACATGTTGGCAGGGTCATGGCTGGTCCTAAACCATTTCTTAAAAAAGATCTTAATTGAAGATAGCAGAAGAAATTTCTATTTGAGAAATCCTAATTTTAGCGGCTCCAAAGTCATAAATTGACTTTGTTCATAACAATCCTTGATATACTTGATCCCTTTATGGTGCGGAGTGAGAAGTGGCTTTAATTAATGCCAACCTTTGTGGGAATGTACCCATACAGCAGTGAAAGATGGGTGGGGCAAGTTTTTTTTCCACACGCAGAGAATGATAGATGCTTGAATGGAGTAATGGTGGAATCAGACAGAAAAGTAGTTTTTAAATAAACTTCTAGACACATGAACATGTAGAGAATAGATATGTATCCTGTTTAATTTGGGCATCATATTCGGAACAGATACACGGGTCCAAATTTAAATTGACCAATTTTACCCTGGGATTATCCACATCTTTTTCCATAGTTCCTCCATAAACTTAAATGTCCACTGTTTTCTGCATATGCCCTTCTCTGATACTTGCTTTACTTGACCCACCTAACTCCCCTGGAACCAACTTCCTTCCTCGCTGTATTAGAACATCAGTTGTCCAGAAAATGTCCTTTGGAGGCTCTTCAAAAATTCCATTTCTCGTTGACCTGAATTTCACTATCCCAGCCAACATTGGTCTCATTGAAAGTGCCATTTTGTTTTTCTTCATCTCTGTAATTTCTCTGAAAATGTTCCTGCCCACATCCTTTTCATTAGTGTATTGGCCTAGAGAATACTCCCTGAAATATAATCACAACCCTGATGCTTATCCAATCCAACCAGATCGTTTCTGATTGTTACAGGATATTGTCCATCAGCGATGCAGTATTCCCCTTCATCATTATGACCAGCCTTCCTCCCCTCTTCCCTTTTCCCCCTGTTCTCTGAACATCTGGTATCCAAGAATATTTAGTACCTAATGCTGCCATTTAAAAAAAAAAGCCAGGCCTCTGGTTCTTGTCAACTCCTCATCCTTATTTAAGGCACTCTTTGCAGTCACTGTAAACTTATTGTACTCCTTGTGCTCTCTTTTCTCTGATCCTATCTAAAATTGTACTATTTTCTTGCACTCACATTTCCTCTTTCAAACCTTTGAGCAATGTTTATCTGCTCCTCAATGCAACATCAGGCACTTATTCCCTGGCAAATTAATCTGACACATCCCTTTGTCACTGTTCTCCTTGGAGCTCTGTATTTTGCAGCCATTTTCACCAATTATCAACCTAATTGCTTCTGGCCTGAAATCTTACATCAGTGTCCTGATCGGTCTGATCTTCATTGTTCGCCCTGAGTACTGTTTTCTTGTATTGATGAGAAGGGTCACCCGTGAAGCGACCTTTAATGAGCATGGATCTGGCTATCATTTCATCTGTCGCTGGGGGAAGCAGCTTCCAGTCCATGCAGTTGAAACTGTAAACACAAAACAGTCGACAGACGTCATTTTCATTTTTTGTGGAGGCAGGGTGAATATCCAACACTCTGACCACTGTTCGAAAAGGCACTTCTCATAAAGAAGGATCAATTCATGATGCTTTTATTTAGGTGATGAGAGGCCCACTACATATCCTGTGTGACTTGCATTCATCATGTACAGAAATCCCCCTCCACCTCCACCATGATTAAACCTGGCCTGGGTAATACAATACTACTGCTCGGAAATGCCTTCCCATTTAGAGTTTACAAGAGACCTGTACTGAACCCATAAAAAGAGCAAATTACAAGGATAAAAATGAAGAAAATGGGAGCAGAAGGTGCCATTCAGCTGCTTCACCATTCATTACGATCATGGCTGATAGAAACCTACTCAACAAACTAAACCTTCCTGACCTTGCACTCATACACCCCTATTTTTCCTGTACCCATATGCCTCAGAGTCTTTTAATGCCCCTATTGCACCAGCCTCCACCACCACCCTTGGAAGTGTATTACAGGCACCCACCACTCGGTGTAAAAAAATTTACCCTGTCATCTCCCTTGAAATTTTTCCCCCAGACATTTTTCTTTTTAAAATATTTTTATTGACTTTTAACATTTAAGCATGAATTCAGAATTGACAAATTACTTAATAATTAACTTATTAACAAGTAAGCAAGCATTAAAAAGCCAATGAGAAAAAAAATTAGATAAAGACTACTTCAATAATTGCTTATATAATAGATCAAATACATTCCCATTTATTGAAATAACTTGAATAAAATAAAGGGAAAAAAGAAAAAGGAATAAAACTAACTCTATCCCCTCCCTCTAATCAAAGTTACCTTTAAATTATTATTTTTTTAAAAATCAATAATGTGGAACCACTGGTGACACCCGGAGAACAGGAAATGAATGACCGGAACATACAATAACTGTTAATTCTTCCGATTATAAAAAAAATTCTACGAATGGGCCTCTCAATTTCATAAATTGAAACCTTCCATCCTTAATATTATATCTAATTTTCTCTAGTTTAAACTTAAATAGGCCATTTGTGACAGATGATGTTGTGTTTGTATTGTATATGTTTTTGGGAGATAAATTTTTAGTGGAGGTCACAGACAAACACTTTAAAACAGATCTTATTTAAAATACTGGAGCTCTGCTCATGCTAGACAGGTCAGCCCAAGAATCTTTGCAAAAGCTTTGGAGAGTGCCCAAGAGACTTCACTAATGGATTGTTGTTTACAAAAAGGCAATAGATCAAAGAGCTTGTCAGAGCCACCTTCTTATGGAGGGGAACTTGCTGTTCTAGGAGGGTCATGTGGTTTTGCAAGCAGAGAGAGTCAAACAGGCTTTCTGTCTCAGAGAAGAGAGAGAGATCAGTTCTACAGTGTTACAGCCAGCAGCAGCAGCTGGGACTGGAACAGGACAAGCTGACAAGCTCGTGGAAAACCCCATTTGGAAGACAGGTTGTGAGCGCTTAGTTCAGCCTGGTCAAAGCCCTTGTGGTTCATGCAAGAGGAGAGGACCGGCTGTCTAATGTTTCACTTGGAATAAGAGAAACAAGAAGGAACTCTGTTGTGACCTGAAAGAAAGAGATTTTCATCTGTTGGCGAATCCACGGACACTGTGACTCTGAGCGGACTGACTCTCTTTTGCTTCTCTCTCTGACTGCAAAAGGCACTTCAGGCGATTTCTGCCAATTGCAAATCTGTCTGCCTTATGCCAGATGAAAACAAGTTCTGTGTAATATTGTACTCTCTTTATTACATGACAATAATTTGAATCTTGAACCAAAGGACATGGGTTAAGAATGAAAGGGGTAAGGTTGAGGGAAAAATTAGGGGGAACTTCTTCACACAGAGGGTGGTGGGAGTGTAGAATGACCTGCCAGCTGGCGTGGTAAATGCAGGCTCAATTTTAACATTTAAGAAGAATTTGGACAGGTACCTGGTTAGGAGGTGTATGGAGGGCTATGGACTGGGTCAGTGGGACTAGGCAGAATAATGGTTCGGAAGTAAAACATGAAAGTCTACAGATACTGCGGTTGAACTAAAAACACAAATGTTGGAGAAACTCAGAAGGTCAAACAATGTACAAACTATGTAGCAAAGGTAAAAATACAAAAGCAATGTTTTGGGTTTGAGCCCTTCATCAAAATATGGAAAAATGTCAGCAGGTGTCTGAATTAAAAGGTAAAGTGGCATAGGGGGGAGGAGCATGGTAGCAAAGGGAAGAGATAATAGGTGGAGAAGGGAGGGAGGGTAAAGCAGTAAGCAAGGGGAGAATAGAGAGGGAAAGGGGTGGAGAACTGAGGGAAAGACAGGAAGATGGAAGGAGGGGATGGGAGAGCAGGTTTGCAGAAACCAGAAAAGTCAATGTCATCCAGTGGAGAGTGCCCAGACAGAAAATCAGGTGTTGTTCCTCCAATTTATGGGTGGTTCTGGTGGGATAGTACATGAGGCCATGGATAAACATGTGGGTAAGGGAATGGTTGGCCATTGGGAGATCCCTGTCACTGGTGAGGAAAGAGAAAAGGTACCCAGCGAAGCAACGTCCCAGTCTGTGCCATCTCTCCTATGAAGAGGCCACAGACTAGAATGACCAAAGGGCCTGTTTCTGCGCTGTAGTGATCTGTGGTTCTATCACCCAATTCGCTGACTGACAATGGCCAGTGTAACTGTGTCCAGTTCTGGTTTATCAAGTTAACCTGCTTAAATGGTTTATGTTAGGGGGTTAATTGGTCAAGGGGCCAATAAAAGGAGGGTAAGTATACTAAGGGAGCGGCTCCATGAAGGAGCGGGTGTTTGAGGCTGAGGATGAGCGTGCTGGTCGAAAGGTAAGACATTCACAGTTAATTTAATATATATCTGTTTATTTTTTACTTTGTAAGATGTGAGGAGAAGGAGGAAAGATGAGTGTGAGGGCAATTTTCTGCTCTCAGTGTCACATGTGGGAAGTCATGGAGTCTTCACATCTCCTGAACGTCCACGTGTGCACAAAGTGGGCTGAGCTGCAGCGTCTTATGGACTGAGTCAGGGAACCTGAGCTGCAGCTCCATGACCTCACTCTGGTTAGGGAGAGTGAGGCCATCACAGACAAAGAGTGTGGCCTGAAGAACCGGATCAAGGAACTTGAGCTGCAGCTCGATGACCTCACTCTAGTTAGGGAGAATGAGGCTATCGTAGACAAGAGCTACAGGCAAGTGGTCGCACATGGTTCACGGGAGGAGGGCAGTGGGTTACCGTTAGGAGGAGGAAAGGGAGGGGTCAGGTTCATATGAAAGCACCCGAGTCTGTAATCTTCAGAAATCGGTACTCCACCTTGAGTACTGAGGAGGGGGATAGTCAGACTATGGTGGACAGAGGTGTGGTGTCAACCTCTGTGACCCAGAAAGGTAGGGATAAAAGGAAAAGGGCGATAATTATAGGGGATTCAATGCTTAGGACAGACAGAGGTTTTTGTGGACGCGATAAGGAAAACCAGATGGTGGTTTGCCTCCCTGATGCCAGGGTCTGGGATGTGACTATGCACGTTCAGAACATCCTCAAAGGGGAGGGTGAGGAGCCTGAGGTTGTGGTACATGTTGGTACCAATGATGTTGGAAGGAAGGAGGAAGTGGTCCTGCAGAATGAGTATAGGGAATTGGGTAGGGAGCTTAAAAGGAGGACTTCTAAGGGGGAACACTCTGGATTGCTTCCTGTGCCATGTGACAGTGAGAGCAGAAATAGAATTAGGCGGAGGTTAAAAGCATGCCTAAAGGGGTGGAGTAAGAGACAGGGTTTTAATTTCTTGGACCAATGGGATCTTTTTTGGGGAAGATGGGACCTATACTGTAATGATGGGTTACATCTTAATCTCAGAGGGACCAGTCTCCTAGTGGGGGCATTTGCTAGGGCTGTCAGGGGGAGTTTAAACTAGTATGGTTGAGGTCAGGGTTTCAACTTAGGCAGGGGAGCAGAGTGAGGGTTTGTAGGCTAAGGAAAGAGACAAGTTTGAATAATTTGAGGGAGGAAAAGCAGGAAGTAGTAAAAAGATGTTGTAGTGAAAATTGTGAGAATGGAAGAGAGGAGGATATGAAGAAGGTAGGATGTAGGAGATCCCTGAGATGTATTTATTTTAATGTGAGGAGCGTAGTAAGGAAGCTGGATGAGCTAAAGGTGTGGATTGACATGTGGCATTATGATGTTATGGCCATCAGTGAGATGTGGTTGAAGGAAGGTTGTGACTGGCAGGATTTCAGGATTTCGCTGCTTTTGATGTGACAGAGTTGGTGGATTAAGAGGGGGAGGTGTGGCATTACTTGTCAGGGAGGATATTACAGCAGTGCTGAGGCAAGGTAGTCCGGAGGGCTTGTCGAGGGAGGCAGTTTGGGTAGAGCTGAAAAATAAGAAGGGTGAGGTTACTATTATGGAGGTATATTATAGGCCTCCAAATGGGGAAAGGGAACTAGAAGAGCAAATGGGCAAGGAAATAGGTGAGATGTGCAGGAGAAATAGGATGGTGTTGGTTGGGGATTTCAATTTTCCAAACATAGATTGGGAAACGCAGTCAGTAAAAGGGCAAGATGGCTTAGTATTTATGCATTGTGTTCAGGATTGCTTTTTGCAGCAATATGTTGAGACGCCAACTCGAGGGGGAGCGATATTAGATCTGCTGTTTGGGAATGCAATGGGGCAGGTGACGGAGGTAGCGTTGGACAGAACTTTGGATCCAGTGATCATGGGTCCATTAGCTTTAGCTTAATGATGGAAAGGGATAGGTCAGGTCCGAGGTTGAAGGTCTTCGAGTGGGGGAAGGCCAGATTTGGAGAAATGAGAAGGGATTTGCAGAGAGTTGTGTGGGCTGATCTTTTTGCCGGAAAGTATGTAGAGGAAATTTGGGAGGCATTTAGGGGTGAGATTTTGAGAGTCAGGATCTTTATGTTCCAGTCAGGCCAAAGGGGAAGACTAAAGGTTCAATTTTCCCTTGCAACCACTGCAACCATGTCTGCCTGTCCCGCATCGGACTTGTCAGCCACAAACGAGCCTGCAGCTGACGTGGACTTTACCCCTCCATAAATCTTCGTCTGCGAAGCCAAGCCAAAGAAAGAAGAAAAGGTTCAAGGGAGCCGTGGTTTTCAGGTGAAATTAAGAAGTTGCTTTGGGACAAGACGGAGGCCTATACCAAATATAAAAAACAAGGGATTGAGGAGATGTATGGTCATTACTTAGATTGCAGGAAGAACCTTAAGAGGGAATTAGAAAGGCAAAAAGAAGGTATGAGGAGTCCATAGCTAATAAGGCGAAGGTGAATCCTAAGGGTTTTTACAAATATGTGAACAGTAAAAGGAGGGTTAAACATAAAATACGTCCACTGGATGATGGGACCGGTGAACTATGTCAGGAACCATATGAGATGGGAGAAATATTGAACAATTTTGTTCTCGTCCGTATTCACGAGGGAAAGGGACATTGGGCTATACGAGATAAGAGAGGCAAAGAGATTAGTTATGGAAAGGATAGGGATTAGTAAAGCGAGAGTTTTGGAGCTTCTAGGGTCAATTAAGGTGGTTAAGTCTCCTGGTCCTGATGGGAATTTTCCCAGGAATTTAAGGCAGGTCAGGGAACAAATAGCGGGGGCACTGACAGTGATTTTTCAAAAATCACTGGAGGAGGGGGTGGTACCACAGGATTGGAGGGTTGCAAATGTTGTTCCATTCTTCAAAAAAGGCAGTATGTGTAGGCCAAGTAATTATAAGCCAGTAAACTTGACTCCAGTGGTGGGAAGGTTATGGAGGGTATTCTTTGAGATAGTATATATGCATATCTGGATAGGCAGGGATTGATTAGGGGCACCCAGCATGAGTTTGTAAAAGGAAAGTCATGTTTAATGAATGTTGTTGAGTTTTTTGAGGAAGTGACAAAAAAGGTGGATGAAGGTAGAGCGGTGGATGTGATCGATTTGGATTTTAGTAAGGCTTTTGATAAGGTTCCGCATGGAAGGTTAATAAGGAAAGTTCAGTCACTAGGAATTAGTAGAGAGATTGTGACATGGGTTCAGAGGTGGCTGGGAGATAGACAGCAGAGAGTCGTGGTGGACAACTATCAGGTTGTCAGGTTGGAAGCCTGTGACAAGCGGGGTGTCTCAGGGATCTGTCCTGGGTCCTTTGTTGTTTATCATTTATATTAATGATTTAGAGAAAGGTATGGTTAACTGGGTAAGCAAATATGCGGATGATACGAAAATAGGGGGAATGGTGGATAGTGAGGTAGATTTTCTTGGATTACAGAAGGATTTGGTTTGTTTGGAAGAGTGGGCTGAAAGATGGCAGATGGAATTCAATGTAGACAAGTGTGAGGTGTTGCATTTCGGTAAAAATAACCAGAATAGGACATATACAGTTAAGGGGAGGGCATTGAGGCACACAAAGGAGCAAAGGGACCTGGGGGTTATGGATTCCCATGTAGACAGGGTGGTTAAGAAGGTATATGGTCTGCTGGCCTTCATAAATCATAGTATAGGAGCTGGGAGGTGATGCTGCAGCTGTTTAAGGCATTGGTGAGGCCAGATTTGGAGCACTGTCCTCAGTTCTGGTCTCCAAATTATAGAAAGGATATAGATAAGGTGGAGAGGGTGCAGAGAAGGTTTACAAGGATGTTGCCTGGCTTACAGCATCTGGATTACAGGGAGAGATTAAGGAGACTGGGACCTTATTCATTGGAACATAGACGAATGAGAGGGGACTTGATAGAGGTATTTAAAATTACGAAAGGAATAGATAGAGTAGACATAAATAGACTCTTTCCCCTGAGGGTAGAGGAGGTTGAAACAAGAGGCCATGAGTTAAGGGTAAGGGGGCAACACTTTAGGAGAAATATTAGAGGTGACTTTTTCACTCAGCGAGTAGTGGCAGAATGGAATGAACTTCTGAAAGAGATAGTTGTGTCAGGGTCCCTTCTGTCATTTAAGAGAAGGTTGAATGTGTACATGGAGGTGAGGGGGTTGGAGGGTTATTGGCGGTGAATGGGAGGTTGGAGCTAGTGGAGTCCCTCTAGTGAACCGGTGCGGACTTAAAGGGCCGACATGGCCTGTTTCCGCTCTGTAAATGATTATATATGGTTATATCTTGCTGTCTCAAGTCCACATTTCATCTAGGTCCTCATTTTAATGATTAGTGTTTCTGTCTCCAGCCATCATTTCACCCAGTACCCAGTTTAATGATCATTGCTGCTGCCTCCAGCCCCCATTACACTCAATTATCCAGCATAATGATGAGTGCCGCTGTCACCATCCCCCACTTCACCCAGTCACCTGATTTAATAATTGATGCTGCTGCCTCCAGAGCACATTATACCTGGTGACAAAATCAGTAACATCATCTCCAACCTCCACCACCATTCAACACCACCCCCTTCACACGGTTACCTGGTTTAAAAATTGATGTTCTCTCCAACCCACCACTTCAGCCATTTACCTGACTAATTCATTACAGCCACTGTTTCCAGCCCCCACTTCAACCAGTCACCTGGTTTATTGACCATTCCTGCTGTGTCCAGCCCCCACTTCACCCAGTCACCTGGTTTATTGACCATTCCTGCTGTGTCCAGCCCCCACTTCACCCAGTCACCTGGTTTATTGACCATTCCTGCTGTGTCCAGCCCCCATTTCACCCAGTCACCTGGTTTATTGACCATTCCTGCTGTGTCCAGCCCCGACTTCACCCAGTCACCTGGTTTATTGACCATTCCTGCTGTATCCAGCCCCCACTTCACCCAGTCACCTGGTTTATTGAGCATTCCTGCTGTGTCCAGCCCCCACTTCACCCAGTCACCTGGTTTATTGACCATTCCTGCTGTGTCCAGCCCCCACTTCACCCAGTCACCTGCTTTATTGACCATTCCTGCTGTGTCCAGCCCCCACTTCACCCAGTCAACTGGTTTATTGACCATTCCTGCTGTGTCCAGCCCCCACTTCACCCAGTCACCTGGTTTATTGACCATTCCTGCTGTGTCCAGCCCCCACTTCACCCAGTCACCTGGTTTATTGACCATTCCTGCTGTGTCCAGCCCCCACTTCACCCAGTCACCTGGTTTATTGACCATTCCTGCTGTGTCCAGCCCCCACTTCACCCAGTCACCTGGTTTATTGACAATTCCTGCTGTGTCCAGCCCCCACTTCACCCAGTCACCTGCTTTATTGACCATTCCTGCTGTGTCCAGCCCCCACTTCACCCAGTCACCTGGTTTATTGACCATTCCTGCTGTGTCCAGCCCCCACTTCACCCAGTCACCTGGTTTATTGACCATTCCTGCTGTGTCCAGCCCCCACTTCACCCAGTCACCTGGTTTATTGACCATTCCTGCTGTGTCCAGTCCCCACTTCACCCAGTCACCTGGTTTATTGACCATTCCTGCTGTGTCCAGTCCCCACTTCACCCAGTCACCTGGTTTATTGACCATTCCTGCTGTGTCCAGTCCCCACTTCACCCAGTCACCTGGTTTATTGACCATTCCTGCTGTGTCCAGCCCCCACTTCACCCAGTCACCTGGTTTATTGACCATTCCTGCTGTGTCCAGCCCCACTTCAGCCAGTCACCTGGTTTATTGATCATTCCTGCTGTGTCCAGTCCCCACTTCACCCAGTCACCTGGTTTATTGACCATTCCTGCTGTGTCCAGCCCCCACTTCACCCAGTCACCTGGTTTATTGACCATTCCTGCTGTGTCCAGCCCAACTTCACCCAGTCACCTGGTTTATTGACCATTCCTGCTGTGTCCAGCCCCACTTCACCCAGTCACCTGGTTAATTGACCATTCCTGGTGTGTCCAGCCCCGACTTCACCCAGTCACCTGGTTTATTGATCATTCCTGCTGTGTCCAGCCCCCACTTCACCCAGTCACCTGGTTTATTGACCATTCCTGCTGTGTCCAGCCCCCACTTCACCCAGTCACCTGGTTTATTGACCATTCCTGCTGTGTCCAGCCCCCACTTCACCCAGTCACCTGGTTTATTGACCATTCCTGCTGTGTCCAGCCCCCATTTCACCCAGTCACCTGGTTTATTGACCATTCCTGCTGTGTCCAGCCCCGACTTCACCCAGTCACCTGGTTTATTGACCATTCCTGCTGTATCCAGCCCCCACTTCACCCAGTCACCTGGTTTATTGAGCATTCCTGCTGTGTCCAGCCCCCACTTCACCCAGTCACCTGGTTTATTGACCATTCCTGCTGTGTCCAGCCCCCACTTCACCCAGTCACCTGCTTTATTGACCATTCCTGCTGTGTCCAGCCCCCACTTCACCCAGTCACCTGGTTTATTGACCATTCCTGCTGTGTCCAGCCCCCACTTCACCCAGTCACCTGCTTTATTGACCATTCCTGCTGTGTCCAGCCCCCACTTCACCCAGTCACCTAGTTTATTGATGTTTCCAGCCCCCACTTCACCCTGTCACCTGGTTTATTGATGATTCCAGCCCCCACTTCACCCAGTCACCTGGTTTATTGATGATTCCAGCCCCCACTTCACCCAGTCACCTGGTTTATTGATGTTTTCAGCCCCCAATTCACCCAGTCACCTGGTTTATTGATGTTTCCAGCCCCAACTTCACCCAGTCACCTGGTTTATTGATGATTCCAGCCCCCACTTCACCCAGTCACCTGGTTTATTGATGTTTCCAGCCCCCACTTCACCCAGTCACCTGGTTTATTGACCATTCCTGCTGTGTCCAGCCCCCACTTCACCCAGTCACCTGGTTTATTGACCATTCCTGCTGTGTCCAGCCCCCACTTCACCCAGTCACCTGGTTTATTGACCATTCCTGCTGTGTCCAGCCCCCATTTCACCCAGTCACCTGGTTTATTGACCATTCCTGCTGTGTCCAGCCCCGACTTCACCCAGTCACCTGGTTTAATGACCATTCCTGCTGTGTCCAGCCCCCACTTCACCCAGTCACCTGCTTTATTGACCATTCCTGCTGTGTCCAGCCCCCACTTCACCCAGTCACCTGGTTTATTGACCATTCCTGCTGTGTCCAGCCCCCACTTCACCCAGTCACCTGCTTTATTGACCATTCCTGCTGTGTCCAGCCCCCATTTCACCCAGTCACCTGGTTTATTGACCATTCCTGCTGTGTCCAGCCCCCACTTCACCCAGTCACCTGCTTTATTGACCATTCCTGCTGTATCCAGCCCCCACTTCACCCAGTCACCTGGTTTATTGAGCATTCCTGCTGTGTCCAGCCCCCACTTCACCCAGTCACCTGGTTTATTGATGTTTCCAGCCCCCACTTCACCCAGTCACCTGCTTTATTGATGTTTCCAGCACCCACTTCACCCAGTCACCTGGTTTATTGAGCATTCCTGCTGTGTCCAGCCCCCACTTCACCCAGTCACCTGGTTTATTGACCATTCCTGCTGTGTCCAGCCCCGACTTCACCCAGTCACCTGCTTTATTGACCATTCCTGCTGTGTCCAGCCCCCACTTCACCCAGTCACCTGGTTTATTGACCATTCCTGCTGTGTCGAGCCCCCACTTCACCCAGTCACCTGCTTTATTGACCATTCCTGCTGTGTCCAGCCCCCACTTCACCCAGTCACCTGGTTTATTGAGCATTCCTGCTGTGTCCAGCCCCCACTTCACCCAGTCACCTGGATTATTGACCATTCCTGCTGTGTCCAGCCCCCACTTCACCCAGTCATCTGGTTTATTGACCATTCCTGCTGTGTCCAGCCCCCATTTCACCCAGTCACCTGGTTTATTGACCATTCCTGCTGTGTCCAGCCCCGACTTCACCCAGTCACCTGGTTTATTGACCATTCCTGCTATATCCAGCCCCCACTTCACCCAGTCACCTGGTTTATTGAGCATTCCTGCTGTGTCCAGCCCCACTTCACCCAGAGACCTGGTTTATTGACCATTCCTGCTGTGTCCAGCCCCCACTTCACCCAGTCACCTGGTTTATTGACCATTCCTGCTGTGTCCAGCCCCCACTTCACCCAGTCACCTGCTTTATTGACCATTCCTGCTGTGTCCTGCCCCCACTTCACCAGTCACCTGGTTTATTGATGTTTCCAGCCCCCACTTCACCCTGTCACCTGGTTTATTGATGATTCCAGCCCCCACTTCACCCAGTCACCTGGTTTATTGACCATTCCTGCTGTGTCCAGCCCCCACTTCACCCAGTCATCTGGTTTATTGACCATTCCTGCTGTGTCCAGCCCCCATTTCACCCAGTCACCTGGTTTATTGACCATTCCTGCTGTGTCCAGCCCCGACTTCACCCAGTCACCTGGTTTATTGACCATTCCTGCTGTATCCAGCCCCCACTTCACCCAGTCACCTGGTTTATTGAGCATTCCTGCTGTGTCCAGCCCCCACTTCACCCAGTCACCTGGTTTATTGACCATTCCTGCTGTGTCCAGCCCCCACTTCACCCAGTCACCTGGTTTATTGACCATTCCTGCTGTGTCCAGCCCCCACTTCACCCAGTCACCTGCTTTATTGACCATTCCTGCTGTGTCCAGCCCCCACTTCACCCAGTCACCTGGTTTATTGATGTTTCCAGCCCCCACTTCACCCTGTCACCTTGTTTATTGATGATTCCAGCCCCCACTTCACCCAGTCACCTGGTTTATTGATGTTTCCAGCCCCCACTTCACCCTGTCACCTGGTTTATTGATGTTTCCAGCCCCCACTTCACCCAGTCACCTGGTTTATTGATGTTTCCAGCCCCCACTTCACCCAGTCACCTGGTTTATTGATGATTCCAGCCCCCACTTCACCCAGTCACCTGGTTTATTGATGTTTCCAGCCCCCAATTCACCCAGTCACCTGGTTTATTGATGTTTCCAGCCCCCACTTCACCCAGTCACCTGGTTTATTGATGATTCCAGCCCCCACTTCACCCAGTCACCTGGTTTATTGATGTTTCCAGCCCCCACTTCACCCAGTCACCTGGTTTATTGACCATTCCTGCTGTGTCCAGCCCCCACTTCACCCAGTCACCTGGTTTATTGACCATTCCTGCTGTGTCCAGCCCCCACTTCACCCAGTCACCTGGTTTATTGACCATTCCTGCTGTGTCCAGCCCCCATTTCACCCAGTCACCTGGTTTATTGACCATTCCTGCTGTGTCCAGCCCCGACTTCACCCAGTCACCTGGTTTATTGACCATTCCTGCTGTGTCCAGCCCCCACTTCACCCAGTCACCTGCTTTATTGACCATTCCTGCTGTGTCCAGCCCCCACTTCACCCAATCACCTGGTTTATTGACCATTCCTGCTGTGTCCAGCCCCCACTTCACCCAGTCACCTGCTTTATTGACCATTCCTGCTGTGTCCAGCCCCCATTTCACCCAGTCACCTGGTTTATTGACCATTCCTGCTGTGTCCAGCCCCCACTTCACCCAGTCACCTGGTTTATTGACCATTCCTGCTGTGTCCAGCCCCCACTTCACCCAGTCACCTGGTTTATTGATGTTTCCAGCCCCCAGTTCACCCTGTCACCTGGTTTATTGATGATTCCAGCCCCCACTTCACCCAGTCACCTGGTTTATTGATGTTTCCAGCCCCCACTTCACCCAGTCACCTGGTTTATTGATGTTTCCAGCCCCCACTTCACCCAGTCACCTGGTTTATTGACCATTCCTGCTGTGTCCAGCCCCCACTTCACCCAGTCACCTGGTTTATTGACCATTCCTGCTGTGTCCAGCCCCGACTTCACCCAGTCACCTGCTTTATTGACCATTCCTGCTGTGTCCAGCCCCCACTTCACCCAGTCACCTGGTTTATTGACCATTCCTGCTGTGTCCAGCCCCCACTTCACCCAGTCACCTGCTTTATTGACCATTCCTGCTGTGTCCAGCCCCCACTTCACCCAGTCACCTGGTTTATTGAGCATTCCTGCTGTGTCCAGCCCCCACTTCACCCAGTCACCTGGTTTATTGACCATTCCTGCTGTGTCCAGCCCCCACTTCACCCAGTCACCTGGTTTATTGACCATTCCTGCTGTGTCCAGCCCCGACTTCACCCAGTCACCTGCTTTATTGACCATTCCTGCTGTGTCCAGCCCCCACTTCACCCAGTCACCTGGTTTATTGACCATTCCTGCTGTGTCGAGCCCCCACTTCACCCAGTCACCTGCTTTATTGACCATTCCTGCTGTGTCCAGCCCCCACTTCACCCAGTCACCTGGTTTATTGAGCATTCCTGCTGTGTCCAGCCCCCACTTCACCCAGTCACCTGGTTTATTGACCATTCCTGCTGTGTCCAGCCCCCACTTCACCCAGTCATCTGGTTTATTGACCATTCCTGCTGTGTCCAGCCCCCATTTCACCCAGTCACCTGGTTTATTGACCATTCCTGCTGTGTCCAGCCCCGACTTCACCCAGTCACCTGGTTTATTGACCATTCCTGCTATATCCAGCCCCCACTTCACCCAGTCACCTGGTTTATTGAGCATTCCTGCTGTGTCCAGCCCCCACTTCACCCAGTCACCTGGTTTATTGACCATTCCTGCTGTGTCCAGCCCCCACTTCACCCAGTCACCTGGTTTATTGACCATTCCTGCTGTGTCCAGCCCCCACTTCACCCAGTCACCTGGTTTATTGACCATTCCTGCTGTGTCCAGCCCGCACTTCACCCAGTCACCTGGTTTATTGACCATTCCTGCTGTGTCCAGCCCCCAGTTCACCCAGTCACCTGGTTTATTGACCATTCCTGCTGTGTCCAGCCCCGACTTCACCCAGTCACCTGGTTTATTGACCATTCCTGCTGTGTCCAGCCCCCACTTCACCCAGTCACCTGCTTTATTGACCATTCCTGCTGTGTCCAGCCCCCACTTCACCCAGTCACCTGGTTTATTGATGTTTCCAGCCCCCACTTCACCCTGTCACCTGGTTTATTGATGATTCCAGCCCCCACTTCACCCTGTCACCTGGTTTATTGATGATTCCAGCCCCCACTTCACCCAGTCACCTGGTTTATTGATGTTTCCAGCCCCCACTTCACCCTGTCACCTGGTTTATTGATGTTTCCAGCCCCCACTTCACCCAGTCACCTGGTTTATTGATGATTCCAGCCCCCGTTTCACCTCGTTTAATGATTAACTCTGCTGTGTGTCACCTCCCTCCCCAAAACCAGTTACTTGGTTCATGATACCCAGCCAGGTACATTGAGCTGCCCCCAATTCCCCGTCCCTGCCCTCCACACCCTCAAGCATCTGCTTTGGAGCTGCTTGCTGAACAAACCGCCCTCCTGGGCCCTCGTTACCTGTACAGGGTCTTCCTGCTCTTCAGCTCGTCCACATCGACGCCCTGCACGATGAAGTAATCGCCGCCCAGGCCCAGCACCTTCCCCCACAAGTACACCCTGTTAAACTTGTAGTTCCTGCGGACGAGCTCCAGCGAGACCTGCAGCGCGGCCTGGTGCTCGGGGCTCAGCACCAGGCCCTGGCTCGACGCGTCGCCGAGGTGCTGGGGCAGGCTCTCGGCCTGCATGGCTGTGGTCGCGTCCGGGCCGGGTTACCCGGGCAACCGCGCTTCCACCGCTTGCTTGGTTACAGTTGCTAAGGGCGGGCTCTGTGACGTCAGGTCCAGTCTCTGGCAGCACCTGTCCTTCCGGGCGTTGTGACGTCAGACCCAGCCTCTGAAAGCACCTGTCCTTCCGGGGGCTGTGACGTCAGGCCCAGCCTCTGGAAGCACCTGTCCTTCCAGGTAAGCCCTGCAATGAGGTAAATACAGAAAGCCTTTCAATCCGAGATGCTCCATGTCTCCAGCAAAATTCCTCTCTTCACATCCTCTATATGTTGTCATCTTGCATCCTCATCTCCTTTGCCATTTAATTTCCCTTCCCTTAAAAGTTTATCACTCAACAGGGTCAGATCATCAACATTCCAAGGATTTTCTTTTTAAAATGGAACTGAATAATTGAAACTGGAAGCACCGAAACAACGCCCCTCGTCTACGCCAACTGTGGTGCCTATTTGCCCACATTGGGCTAAGAGCCATAGACCACTGCAGCACAGAAATGGGCCCTTCAGCCCTTCTAGTCGATGCCAAATTATTTTTCTGCCTAGTCCCACTGACTTGCACCCGAGCCCATCTCCCTCCATACCTCTCCCATCCATGTGCCTGTCCAACAAGTATCGACCACACTGGCTGAAAGCAATTAAAATTGTGAAAGACTTCACACATCCTGCTCACCGTCTCCCTTTGGCCATCTGGCAGGAGGTACCACAGGACTCGGGCTCTTGTGTCCATAGTGGGAAACAGCTTACCCCTGCCCCCGCCCAAATATCAGGCTCCTGAAATCCCAGTGCAGATGTGGATCGCGCACGGTGGACTTTGTGTATATGTCTTAAGACCTTAATATTTTAAGGTGTTCACTGCTTTTCTAACTTGTGTCTATGTAAATATTTGCTCCGTGGACCTGGAGAAACTCTATCTCGTCCTTCCATGCAAGCATGGTATTTACAATAAATAAAGGTGATTTGAAATTCTTCTTAAATGTTAAAATTGAGTCTGCATTCACCACTTCAGATGGCAGCTCATTCCAGACTCCCAGCACTCTCTGTGTAAAGAAGTTTCCCCTTGTTCCCCTTTCACTCTTAACCCATGTCCCCTGGTTTGTATCTCACCCACCCTTAGTGGAAAACCCCTATCTATATTTACTCTGTCTGTCCCCCTCATAATTTTAAATACCTCTATCAATTTTCCCTCATTCTTCTATGCTCCAGGGAATAAAGTCTTAACCTGTTTAACCTTTCCCTGGCACTCTTTCTATCTTATTGATATCTTTCCTCTAGTTAGGTGACCAAAACTGCACACAATGCAGTTTGGCCTCCCCAATGTCTTATACAACTTTATCATAACATCTCAACTCCTTTACTCAATACTTTGATTTATAAAGGCCAATATGCCAAAAGTTCCCTTTTCAACACTGAATACCAGTGACACCACTTTCAGGAAACCATGTATCCATACTCCAAAATCCCTCTATTCTACCACAGTGGCCCATCTCCCTCTAAACCATTGGTTTTCAAACTGCCCCCCTAAACTGAAATTCCACTTTAAGCAATCCCTATGCCATAAGTGCTCTGTGATTGGTAAGGGATTGTTTAAGGTGGGATGTGAGTAGAAAGGGAAGATTGAGAACCACTGCTCTAGACCCAATTGTTACTGAAATATTTTGCTGGAGAAAAATTGCCATTGGCCCATTTCCTTTGGAGATATGAAACCGTGCACATAACGAGTCAATGAGGTACGATTAAAACAGTGGTTTTCAAATCTTTTTTTTCTTTCCACTCACATATCATCTTAAGTAACCCTTACTAATCACAGCATCTATGGCATAGAGATTGGTTAAGGTGGAATGTGAGTTTAAGGGGGCAGTTTGAAAACTACTGTTCCTGTCCAAATGCCTTTTAATCGATGTGACTGCATCTGCCTTGACCACTTCCTTGGGCAGCTAATTATGGATAACCACAGCCTCTCAGAGGTACAAGAAATTCTGCTGATGCTGGGGTGGGTCTAGCACACCTTTTGTGGGCAACATGGTTTGTGTAGCAGTTAGTGCTTGTCTAATTCAGAGCGGGCAACCCAGGTTCAAATCCAACACTGTCTGTTCTCCCTATGCCTGTATTTGTTTCCTTTGGGTGCTCCAGTTTGCTCTCACATTCTAAAGACTTATTGGGTTAATTGGTCACTTGGATGTATTTCAGAAGTGTGGGCACATGGGCCAGAAGGGCCTTTTTCAATGCTGTAAAAGACACTCTTGGCAAAGAGCTCTGTCCCAAAACGTTAGCTGCCTTTTACTTCCCATGGATGCTGTGCGACCTGCTGAGTTTCACCCCTCAGATCCCCTTTAAATTTTTCCCTTCTCACCTAAACATGTACTCTCTAGAACTAGACTCCCATGATTTGTGTTATATATGCCCCTCATAATTTATAAATCTCTGTAGACACCCTTCAACTTCCTGAACTTCACGATGACAATTGCAGTCTATCTAATAAGCCCTCCAAGCAATATCTTCCCACACCTTCTCTGTTTGAATGTCTTCTGCACTTTCCCTATTCACTCTCTCAAAGCTTTAACAGCTCCTGCGACCCGGGTTCAAATCTGCCAATACTGCTTTACCTCTTGTGGATGCTGAGAGACCTGCTGAGTTCCTCCAGCATTTATATTTTTACTCAAATCCACCACTGTCTGTAAGGAGTTGGTACATTCTCCCTGTAACCTGTTTTCTCTGGGTACTCTGGTTTCCTCCTACCCTCCCAAATGTACAGGGCTTTAGGTTAATTTGGTGTAATTGGGTGGCATGTATTTCAATGGCTAAATTGGGCTTCTGCTTCAGAGGGATCTTTGGTCCGAATGCATAGGACGCTCAAAGAAGCTAAGCAGGTTGATTCTGTGGTTAAGGTGTATTGGCTCTCATTAATTGTGTAATTGGATTTAGGAGCTGAGAGGTAATGTTGCAGCTCTAGAGGACCCTGGTCAGATCCCACGGCGTACTGTGCGCAGTTCTAGTCACGCTTTAGAAAGGGTGCAGAGGAGATGTACAAGAATGATGCCTGGTTGAGGGAGCATGCCTTATGAAAACAGGTTGAGTGAACTGGGCCTTTTTTCTCCTTGGAGTGGTGGAGGATGAGAGGTGACCTGATAGAGCTATTAAGAGATGATGAGAGGCATTGATTGTGTGGATAGTCAGAGACATTTTCCCAGGGCTGAAATGGTTGCCACAAGAGGACACAGGTTTAAGATGGAGGAAGTAGGTACGGAGGAGATGTCAGGGGTATGTTTTTTTTATGTAGAGAGTGGTGGGTGCGTGGAATGGGCTGCCGGCAACGGTGGTGGAATTCGATACATTAGGATCCTTTAAGAAACTTTTGGATAGGTACATGGAGCTTAGAAGAATAGAGGGCTATGGGAAAGCCTAGTAATTTCTAAGGCAGGGACATGTTTGGCACAACTTTGTGGGCCGAAGGGCCTGTATTGTGCTGTAAGTTTTCTATGTTTCTATGAATCTGTGCTGACCAACAATCACTCATTTACACTAATCCTACAGTAATCCCATTTTTTCCCTCCCACTTCTCAATCACTCCCCCCTCCCCGAATTCTCCTGCCACCCACCTACACCAGTAGCAATATACAAGTGACCAATCAACCATCAAACACATGTCTTTCGGTCTCAGGAGATGTGAGGTAGGAGATCCACTCCCCTTTTATTTTAACTAGATCTATGGACCTCCCACTCCATTCATGTTTTTTAAAAAATTCCTCACATAACTCCTTTTAGATTTCCTTACAAGCCTGTCCTCAAGTATTTGACATTTTTCTCTTGTGGGGGGGGGGGGAGGGGAGGAGATTCTGATGGCCTACTCTATCATTGCCTCTCATAATTTTATAAACTTCTCTCAGCCTCCTGATGATCCAGAGAAAACAACCCAAGTTTGTCCAATCTCTCCCTCGAGCTAATACCCTCTAATCCAGGCAGCATCCTGGTAATGGAATTAATCAGGAACATCTGCAGATGCTGAGATTGTAGTGCAATACACAAAAGTGCTGGAGAAACTCAGCAGGTCGCTCAGCGTGTAAGGCAACAGGCGTTTTGGGCGTGAGCCCTTCATTAAGGTATGAGCAATATCCTCTGTACCTTTTCCAAATCCTCCACATCTTGTAATGGGGTGACCAAATACATATAATAATCCCAAGTGTGGCTGAACCAAATTTTATATAAGCCCTTCTTCCCTCTAAGTGGTGCATGTGTGCGCGCACACCTGTTGTGCCACCAGCGCATAAAGGAAATTAAAGAGCCCTCGAAAAGTTAGTTACCTAAAAGAAAGTATATAATAAAATCTTAACAAAATGTGTTGCTTTGTAAAATGCAATCATACTTGTATTATATAATAAAATGTGCTAATACAGTTTTATTCGCCATGAGAGACAGGCTGTGTCAAAATAATCTTGAAACCATTTCAAGTTTCTATTTGCACAAGCATTCAGTGCGCACGTACTTTTGTCACAGGGAAAAACCTACGATTTTTGCACAAACTGACTACTAAAAATTAGAGGGAACATTGCTTCCATCATTCTTTCCTGACACTCTGTTGTGATTGCAATGTAGCTTCTGCTCATTACAGGTGTTCATTTATTCTGGACATAAACCAGCCAAACTCCTGGATTCGTTTCTAGCCTGTTCATACACAATCTAAATTTCTCAACAAGATTACAATCTTTATTCCTTCCCATTTATCCACCATCTATGAACCAGTCGACGACTTTGGTTAGACTCCAGATTGGAACCACTTGATGGGGTGGAATGGCCCATTTCTCCACTGTATGAATCTGTGGTACGTCTCTACTCATTATGTTACGTGTAAACCTTACAACTTTACAGCACAGAAACAAGCTTCTTTGACCCTTCTAGTCTGCATCAAATCATTTTTCTGCACCATAGCCCTTCATAGTTCTCCCATCCATGTACCTGTCCAAATTCTTCTTAAATGCTAAAATTGAGCCCAAATTCACCACTCAGCTGGCAGCTTGTTCCACACTCCCGCTACTCACTGTGTAAAGAAATTCCTCCTTGTGTTCCCTCTAAACTTTTCCCTTTTCACTCTTAACCCATGTCCTCTGGTTTGTATCTCCTCTACCCTCAGTGGAAAAAGCCAAACTACATTTACTCTGTCTGTCCCCCTCATAATTTAAAATACCTCTATCAAATCTCCCCTCATTCTTCTATGCTGCAGGGAATAAAGTCCTAACCTGTTTAACCTTTCTTTGTAACTCAGTTCCTGGAGTCTTGGCAACATCCTCGTAAATCTTTTCTGTACTCTTCCTATCTTATTGATATCTTTCCTGTAGTTAGATGGCCAAAACTGCACACAAAACTCCAAATTTGGCTTCACCAATGTCTTATACAACTTTACCATAACATCCCAAATCCTATATTTGATACTTTGATTTATGAAGGCTAATATGCCAAAATATCTCTTTACAACCCTATCCATTTGTGATACCAATTTCAGGGAATTATGTGTCTGTATTCCCAGATACCTCTGTTCTACCACATTCCTCAGTGCCTTACCATTTACCATGTACATCCTTTCTTGGTTTGTCCTTCCAATATGCAACACCTCACACTTGTTTGCATTAAATTCCATCTGCCGTTTTTCAGCCTATTTTCCTAGATGGTCCAGATCCCTCTGTAAGCTTAGATAATCTTCTTCACTGAAACACACTTTCAATCTTAGTGTCATCTGTAAATCTGCTAATGCAAATTACTACATTTTCATCCAGATCATTGATATAGATGACAAAGAACAATGGTCCCAACACTGATCCCTCAGGCCTCCAGTCTGAGAAGCAATCATCCACTTCTACTCTCTGGCTTCTCCTGTGCAGCTAGTGTTGAATCCAGTTTACTACCTCACCATTAATACCGAGCATCTGAACCTTCCTGACTAACCTCCCATATGGGACCTTGTCAAAGGCCTAAGAAAGTCTATGTAGACAACATCTACAGCCTTTCCTTCATCAACTTTTCTGGTAACCTCCTCAAAAAACTCTATAAGATTGGTTTTACAGACGTGTTGACTATCTCTAATCAGTCCATGGCTATCCAAATACTTGTATATCTGATCTCTTAGAACACCTTCCACTAATTTACCTACTACTGACATCAGGCTCACTGGCCTATAATTTCCAGGGTTACCTTTGGAGCCTTTTCAAACAATGGAACAATATGAGTTACCCACCAACCCTCCAGCACCACACCCATGGCTAAAGACATTTTAAATATTTCTGCCAGAAGTAAGGAAAACAAGTAGTGTGGTCATAGCTTGCAACAGAACAACACTTCCCTTCAAATTAAATGAACCCCACGGAAAATGGCCTCTATCACAATTACCATAATCTGCAGTCAAGTTGTCTCTGTTGTGCACTAATTGATCTTTCTCATTGTAATCCTCTGTGGCCTCGCCCTGATACTGCATTCACCTTGTTTGAATGATAGAGTTGACTTGCTAGACTGCTCACAGAACAACCCTTCACATTTTGCCAGGTGCAATGTGACAAAAAACAAATGTGAACTTTGTAGAGCACGTCGAAAGAATCAAAAGCTTGTTGATCCAAACCAAGGCTTTTATTAACTAGAAGACTGGAGCGTATCACATGTTGGTCGACCAGTCCAGAATGACCTGGTCTGGCTAGGAGCAATCCTTTAAGGCCTGCCAGTAGGCGTGGTTACGCTCTCAGCCAATCACAATCATCCTACAGTACAATCTGTACATAGACACATTGGTGATAAAATCCATACTATCACAAACTTGAAATGCAGGAAACCTGCAGCATGTCAGGAAGCATCTGCAGAAAGAGGAACAGAGGCAACTGATCAGGTTGTAGTTTGGGAAGATAGAACAAAGGAAATATGGTTGGTTGGTTGAAGCCAATTTGAAGCCAAGTTGTTATCCAGAAATCTATTATTCTATGTATGAATAATTTAAACCTCCTGATTACATCCCAGGCTGTAATCATTCCCAGGTATCCATTACATAACCACTGGAGCACCTTGATTAGATTCCGGTCTGTAATTACAGGCAACCCCTCTGTTAAGGTGGGGTGAGGGGTTTGCATTCCTGGAAAATGGCATGTATCACAATTTTCTATCATGTAAAGCGCACAATCAGCTCATGCATGAAGGATTGTGGGTGAAAGATTAATTTATTCATCTTCTTTCACATAAATTCTGTGAATATACATTTTATTCTGTATCTCAAATTTTTGGGTAAGGGTTGGTGAATTCTGTGAGAGTTTATTCACATAACCTGAATGGCCATTGCACAGAAGTTCCATGTTCTTGCAGATGCCCATTACTCCATATATAATCCCCTTAAACCTCTCAGATTTTGGTCTGTAATTCTTCGAACTATCCATTATATAAACTCTGGCAAATTTCCACTAATGTGTGGTTGAAAGTGTGCTGACCAGCTGCATCATGGTCTGGTATGGGGACACCAAAACCCTTGAGTGTAAAGCCGTCCAAAAGGTAGTGGACACATCCCAGGTCACTACAGACAAATCTATCCCCAATATTGAGTACATCTACAGGGAACGCTGCTGTCGGAGGACAGCAGCAATCATCAAGGACCCACAGCACCCAGCGCACACTGTGTTCTCACTGCTGCCATCAGGGAAGAGGTATAGGCGCCACCACCAGGTTCACGAACAGCGGCTACCCCTCCACCCTCAGTCTCCTCAACAATAATCAGGGACTAATTTAAGGTGTCTTTCTTTATTGATTAAAAAAAAATTCTCTCTGTATTGCACAGTCAGTTTGTTTACATTTATTTATTTGTTTTACACGTGTCCGTTGTGTACAGTTTATTTTTGCATTACCAATTATGGCTAATTCTGCTACGCCCGCAGGAACAAGAATCACATGGTTGTATGTACTCTGACAATAAATCTGAAATTTGAACTTGAACCTCTCAGTTAGATTCTGGTCTGAATTTACTCCCAGGGATCCATTATTCTTGATTAAATTTCGGTCTGTAATTACTCCCATATATCCACTCTTCTACATTTAAACCCTTGGACCCCAAATTTATTGTTTAGTAAATGATTTATTGAATAACCAATGAACCAAAGGCACTGCCTTAATTTTCGGGCACTTTTATTTTTTTAAATAGTAATGTTGTAAGATGGTAATAATATGAATGTTTACACTGTCTTCTTTCTTTGGCTTGGCTTCGCGGACGAAGATTTATGGAGGGGTAATGTCCACATCAGCTGCAGGCTCGTTTGTGGCTGACAAGTCCGATGCGGGGCAGGCAGACACGGTTGCAGTGGTTGCAAGGGAAAATTGGTGGGTTGGATGTTGGGTTTTTCCTCCTTTGTCTTTTGTCAGTGAGGTGGGCTCTGCGGTCTTCTTCAAAGGAGGTTGCTGCCCGCCGAACTGTGAGGTGCCAAGATGCACAGTTTGAGGCGATATCAGCCCACTGGCAGTGGTCAATGTGGCAGGCACCAAGAGATTTCTTTAGGCAGTCCTTGTACCTCTTCTTTGGTGCACCTCTGCCTCGGTGGCCAGTGGAGATGCTACTACAAAACACTGAATTTTGTGACTTGTTCATTCTGAGTTAGATTCTCATCTATTATCTTCCTAGGTATATATTCCATATAAAAACCATCAAAACCCCTTAAATCCCAGAGCAAACATCCATTATTTCAGCTACTAAATAACTGAACTCTTTATCAGAGCTAGTTAATGCGCTCAAAGTAGAGCTGCTCTTTTTTTTAAATTCAAATGATCTATATTTTTCAGTTCTTTGCAACATTGAGGAGATAATGTTGGATAATATTGGCAGGTACTGGAATCTGAAGCAATAAACAACTGTTAGAGAAACTTAGTGGGTCAGGCAGCATCCATAGAAGGAAAGAGAAAGTTGATGTTCCAGATCAAGACCCCACATCAGACCTTCAGCTTTAGAAACTGTGCTTGTGTGAGTGTGGTGCACAGAGATAAGACGATGTGGAAACATCCTGTGGTTGCATCCGAGTGTGCCCAAATTTTTGCCTTAAGGTGGTGGAGTCCCAAGCAATCATTTTTAGCTTAATATAATCAAGTTCAAAATTCAGATTTATTGTCAGAGGGCACACATGACATCACACACCACCGAGATTTCTTTTTCCTGCGGGCCAGGCAGAATTACCACTTATCGGTAATGCAGATAAACTGGACTCAAGAAAAGATATGCATACAAAAGAGTGAAATGTAAACAAGGAAGGAAGTGTAAACAAACTGTTCAATACAGAAAATAAATATTCAATAATAAATAATGTGCAAAGAGGCCATAAATGAGTCTCTGAGTTTGTTGTTTAGAATCTTATCCTTATCAGTCTCACTGTCAGATCTTTTATCTGTTTAGTCGTGTGCAAATTCTTTTTACAGCTAAACAAATATTTTTGAAATTTAAGAAATTTTTCAGCCAATTTTGCATACTGTATTGTGAGATCTTTTATGGCTTGAGAGATCAAACGGATCCTCAGTTTAACATGTCTCAACCACTGGGAATGCAGAACTCACTGGACTTTTGATCTAAGTTTTTTTTCTGCTCATCTATGTCGTGGGACTTGCTCTGAAGGAAATTTGGGAAATGCTCCCAGGTTTGTTAAGAATCTTGATGAAGGGCTCAAGCCTGAAGTGTTGGTCATATGTCTTTATCTTTCCCATATAAAGTACCCTGTTTGCTGAGTTTCTCCAGCATTTTGTTTTGACTTGTTACAAGGATGTTTGGACCACTACCCTAACAAATCATATCCAGTTATAAAAATTGCTTTAAAAAAAAGTCCAATTCATTTTCTCCTCATTGTTTCCAATTCCCCTCTTCCTCCTGCCAAATCCTCAGACAGTTATTTAAATCCTGAACCAACCCTCATCTCCGACCTCTCTAATCTTCGGATAAACATGTCACAGTGTCTGCTGTTATGGAATCTGCATGTTGTTTTCTGATTTTACTTTTGAAGACAAGGTGCATGTCCCCTATATCTCCAGTTTCCGAACTCCACATGTTGCTTTCTCAGTGTATCGGATGTCTCGACTCACAAATCTCCGCTTTGATCCCTTCAGGCACGCTGAATGCACCCAATCAACACCTACCATCTTGATGCCCATCACATGCCCCTTCCATCAGTAGGCCTCATTTACTTTCTTGCACAAATGAACACCATCTGTTCTACAGTTGCCACTTCAAAGCAATAACAGTCAGCTCCTCCCATTTCCCTTTCTCTCTACACCCCCTATCTACTTGTTGATCTACAAGGCTGTGAATGCACTTGCCTCTGCAGTTTGTCAACAAGCTGATGATCACTACTTTCTCTGGAATTTTGATTGCTATCAACTCTCAGGGCCCACTTAATTTTTTTCCCAAAAGAAATGCAAATCTTTCAACCTACACAATGTCACGCCAAACAATTTAAACAGTCTTGACTATCTCCTATTGGCATCGGACAAATTTACATCTGCACTGAAGCTACAGGATTGCGTGTTGCTGGTTTACGATCTGATTCAGTCACTATGGGTGTCTTGCATTGCCCATTGCCTGAATCCTTGCAGTTCAATACACAAGAAAATTTGAGTTCTGCTGTTCAGTAAGTCTGGACTTCAGCCAGTTCTACTGTAGACTGGTAGGTTGAGAGTTGGGTAGGTAGGCTCATAGAGCTTTTGCACATTGGCCTTCATAAATCATAGTATAGGAGTTGGGATGTTATGGCGATGTTGGTGAGGCCAAATTTGGAGTATAGTGTGCAGTTTTGATCATCTAACTGAAGATACCAATAAGATAATAGTGCAGGGAATATTGACAAGGATTGGTGAGACATGAATAACTATGTTACAAGGAAAGGTTAATCAGGTTAGGACTTTATTCTCTGGAGCGTAGAAGAATGAGGGGAGATTTAATAGAGGTATACAAAATTATGACGAGTACAGATGGAGGAAATGCAAGCAGACACAAGAACTAGGCAACATGGGTTAAGGGTGAAAGATGAGATGCTTAAGGGGATGCAGAGAGCAGTGGGAGTGTGGAACAAGCTGCCAGCTGAAGTGGTGAATGCAGGCTCAATTCTGACACAAGAAAAATTTGGATACCCTGTAGTGTTGAATTGTGCCTCTTCGCAACCTCCAAGAGGCCCTTTTTTTCAATTAATTCACATTGAAGACACCATTTGTATTCCTCGTGATTGCACATCCAACTGGGAATAGATTTTATGCTGATTAGATGTGTACCATATGTCCAAGTGAGATTTCTTCATTGCAAAAGGTTTCCTCTTAGAACCATAGAACCATTGTCAAATGTTTCTGTTTTCCAAATAACCCATTCACCACCAGCCAAATGGCCTAAATTGGTGCACTTTAGAGCTGGCTGGAATTGAAAATGATATGTTGGCTCTATGAATTATGTTATTGATTGCACATTCTCAAGAAAGCTTTGAGAGGATCCAAAGCTTCTGGGAATCTCTTGCCTTGATAGTGCCTGGAATAAAGAGGGTCTCTTCAGATGCCCTCACGGAGCCAAGGACAAATTCATTGCACGTGCCCAAATCACATTCTCTTCCTTTGTTGGAACCAATTGGAGCCTTTTGACAACCCATCAAATTTCACGGCAATTTATTTTCCCTTAAAGATGGTTCACAAATTTATGGATTTGGAATTTGGGATTTGGACTCAGTACCCCTGGATTTCCTGGCTTGGCTGTGGTTCTGTTGGTAGCATTTTTGCTGGAGATTCTAAAGCTTGTGGGTTTGAGTCCTGTTCGAGCATCAAGTTGGTGTTTAGGCATGTTGGTGAGGATATGCTGCATTGTGGAGATACAGATGTGATGTTGAGGTGGGCAATTATCTTAGAAGGGATGTAATGATGTTGGAGAGAGTACAGAGAAGATTTACCAGGATGATTCCTGGAATACAAGAGCTAACATATGAGGAACGTTTATCAGCTCTTGGACTATATTCATTGGAGTATAGAAGAATGAGAGGGGGTCTGATATAACCATATAACCATTTACGGAGCGGAAACAGGCCATGTCGGCCTTTCGAGTCTGCACCGGTTCAATAGAACAACTCCACTAGCTCAAACCTCCCACTCACCGCCAAAGAAACATTTTGAATGGTGAAAGGATTGGTCAGAGTAGAAGTGAATAAGATATTTCCCTTGGTGGGTGAATCCAGGACACGAGGACATAGTCTTAGAACTAGAAGGTACCCATTTAAAACAGAGATGAGGAGAGATTTCTTTAGCCAGAGAGTCATGGATTTCTGGAATTAGTTGCCACATACAGCTGTGGAGGCCTGATCACTGGGGGAATTTAAAGAAGAGATTGATGAGTATCTTATTAGTCAGGGTATTAAGGGATTTGGGGAAAAGGTCGGAAATTGAAACTAGATGTGAGAATGGTTTAGCTCAGGGTGGAGTTGTGAAGAAGATTTGATGGACTAAATGGCCTACTTATGTTCCTTTATCTTGTGATCATCTAACCTCTGTTTGCTAGAACCGTAGAACATTATGGCCCATCTAGTCCGTGCCGAACTGTTATTCTGTCTAGTCCCATTGATCTGCACCCGGATAATATCCCTCCACACCCCTCCAATCCACGTATGTTTCCAAATTTTTCATAAATGTCAAAAATGAACCTGCATTTACCATTTCAGCTGGTAACTTGTTCCACACTCTCTGTACTCTCTGATCTCACCTTTCACCGTTAACCATGTTCTTTAGTTCTTGTTTCATCCAACCTCAGTGGAAAAGGCCTGCTTGCTTTTATTCTTTCTATACCATCATAATTTTGTATCTCTCTATCAAATCTCCCCTCATTCTCTGATGCTCCAGGGAATAAAGTCCTAACCTGTTTAACATCTCCTTGTAACTCAGTTCCTGAAGCCCCACCAACATCCTCATAAATCTTCTCTGCACTCTTTCCATCTTATTGATAGCTTTCCTCTAGTCAGGTGACCAAAACTGCACACAATTCCTCAAATTTGGCCTCACCAAGTCAAACTTCACCAAACATCCCAACTCCTATACTCAAAAGCCAACATGCCAAAAGCGCTCTTTGCAATCCTATCTACCTGTGATGTCACTTTTAGAAAATCTATCTATATTCCCTGATCCCTCTGTACTCATCAGTGCCATACCATTTACTGTGCATGTCCCATCTTGGATTGACCTCCCAAAGGTCAACCCCTCACTCTTGTCTGCATTAAATTCCATCTGCCATTTTGCAGCCCTTTTTTTTAAGCTGGTTCAGATCCTGTTGCAAGCTTTGAAAGCCGTTGCTTACTGACCACAACACCTCTGATCTTTGTGTCATCTGTGAAGATGATGTGAGAGATGTTGAAGAAGAACAGGATGTGCATCTTGGCCAATGTTGTTCCTTCCACCATTTTGCCCTGAATGAATATGCACTGGTCGGAAATTGGACACTGTGGCTACCATGCTAAACCACCTACTCCTCACTCACTCTAAGTATGCCATTTGAAGGGATTGTGAAATGAGCCTTATAAGTCTGTTTTCTTTTTTGCTTTGAGTGCTGCCTACATTCACAGAATCAAAGATAAAGTCCAGATTCTGCCCTTGAACAATTCACAGAAAGTCTGAAAAGAAATCTCTTTAAGAACTATGTTTGAATCATTATTACAGTTGAATGCCTGGAGGTCGTGCAGACATACACTGGCAGGGTTGAGAGTACGTGAAGGGAACAAACCTTGCTTATGTTGTGAAATTCTTGATTTTATATGTGGTGTTCAAGAGGCACATGTGAAATGGAACTAAGATGATCCATTCTCTGAGTCCAGTCTACTTAAGGGAATCCCATTGCTATTTGATAGAATTCATAAGGTCATGTTGTGCCTGAGGGAGTTTGATTGGGCTTGAGGGAATCCCATTTCCTGAAAGAATCCTATTATATTTGAGGAAATCATGTTCGAACAGAGGATATTTCATTGTATTTGCTGGGATTTTATAGAAAATAAAGGAATGCCTTTCTATCCAAGCCACTTATGGTCTTCTCAATAGAATTTTGTGGCATCGAATTATCTTTTCTTTTTGCATAGCTATCTAACCAGTCTCCATTAACAAACAGGCTGGAGGTTCCTTATTATCAACATCAAGGGAGTTCAAATATGATGTGAAATCATGTTTAGAATTATAGTGTCAGGCAGTCATAAAGTTTATCAGCACAGAACCAGGCCATTTGGCCCAACTTGTCCATGCCGACTAATTTGTCAACCTAAGCTTTCCCTGCATTTGGCCTGTATGTAATAAACTAACCATTCCTATCCATGCACCTACCTGATTGTCCTTCAAACATTACAATTGTACCCACTTCTGGAAACTCATTCAACTTACTCACCACCCTCTGTGTGAAAAGAATGTGCCCCTCAGGTCCATTTTAAGATCTATCCCCGCACGTCATATCTTGTGTCCTCCTGTTCCCTGCAAACAAAGTCTGACCATCCACCTCATCAATACCATAAGACCATAAGAGTTGGGCTATTTGGCCCATCAAGTCTGCTCCCATTTGATTAATGGCTGATGTATTTTTCCTCTCAACCTTATTTCCTCCCATAACCATTAACACCCTTACTCATCAAGAACCTATCAACTTCTGCTTTACATCTACCCAAAGATATGGCCTCCACAACCATCTAAGGCAATGAATTCCACAGATTCACCCCCTCAGCTGAAGAAATTTCTCCTCATCTCTGTTCTAAAGGAACATCCTTTTATTCTCAGGCTGTGCCCTCTGCTCCCAAAGTCTCCCACTACTGGAAGCATCTCCATGTCCACTTTCTCCAGGCCTTTCAGTATTCAGTAGGTATCAATCAGATCTTCCTCATCTTTCTAAATTCCAGTGAATAAAGACCCACAGCCATCAAACACTCCTCATGTTAACCCTCTCATCCCTGGAATCATTCGCATAAATGGATAAACCCTCTCCAATGCTAGCACATCCTTTCTGAGGTATGGCACCCAAAACTACTCAGTTTTCAGGGTATCTACTGCAGCCAGTGCTCTCTTTGTGGCCTTCTCTACATTGGAGGGACTGGATGCAGACAGGGACATCGAATTGCTGAACACCTTCGCTCTGCATACATCAGGGACAGGGATCTCCCAGTGGCTGAACCTTTCAATTTTGCATCCCACTCCCATACTCACGTGTCTGTCCCGCCAAGACCACCCGTAAATTAGAGGAACAACATTTGATTTTCCATCTGGGCACTTTCCTGCCAGATGGCATTAACCTCGACTTCTCCAGTTTCTGCTAACCTACTCTCCATTCTCCCTCCCATTCCTTTCCCTTCTCTTCTTTCCCTCAGCTCTCCACCCCAAAATATTAGTTATATATCTTTGCTATGTAACCTGGTACTTTTCTTCAGCACTTATGTGTATTAAACTACGAACAGTGTTTGCATACTTTCTTTCTCCCAGGGCAGGAGTAGCAAGCACCAGGAGGACATCTGTACAAAGGGAAGGGAGGATAGTTTGGGGAGACATTAGGGAGTAGGGGTTTTTTTTACGCTGATAGTTGTGAGTTCCTGAAATGCCTTGCTAGGGGTGGTGGCGGAGGCTAAAATATTTGGGGCATTTAAGAAACTCTTAGACAGGCACAAGAAAATTAGTGGGCTACGAGGTAGGAAGGGGTTAATTTTTTTTTGGTCAGAATATATAGGTCGGCACAACGTTGAGGGCTGAAGGGCATGTACTGCAATGATCAACGTTCTATATTCTTGTTAAACTCGATAAGATCGAAAGCGTGCAGAGAAAATTTACAAGGGTGTTTCCAGGACTTGAGGAGCTGAGTTAAAGTGAATGGTTGAATAGTTAAGGACTTGATTCCATGGAGCATCAGAGAATGAAAGAAGATTTCAGAGGTGTTCAAAATTAAGAGGGGAATGGATAGAGTAAATGCAAACAGGCTTTTCCACTAAGGTGAGGTGAGACAAGAACTAAGGGGAATGGGTTAAGGGTGAAATGTTTAAGGGGAAACTCAGAGGTGGTGATAGTGTGGAATTTGGCATTTAGGAGAAGATTAGACAGGTACATGAATGGGAGGGTTACGGAGGGGCTATGGTTTGGGTGCAAGTCCATTAGACTAGGTGGTGAAAGAGTTCGGCATGGGTCCGAAGGTGCTTTTTCTGTGCTGTAGTGTTTCAACACATTTCTGTTTTGTTTTAAACTGATGGTCATTCAGTCCTGCATGGATCCTCGGCCTGAAATTTAGTTCTGCCATAGATCATCAACCCCAGAATCCTGAGATTCAAAGGAAAAATAGTTGCAAACCAAGCTTCAGGAGGGACACAGCACACATGCAAACACACATGCCTGTCAATCCACCTCTTTTTCTCCCTCACTCCCTCTCCCCTTCTCTCTGTCTCTGTCTCTCTCTCTCTCTCTCTCTCTGTTTCTCTCTGTCAGGAATCCCTCCAACCTGATTTGACTCTGAATTGCACAGCACATAATGAAAGTTTTCATTAACCAAAGGTTTAAATCTTTTCTTCTCCCATTACACAAGGCCTTCCACAGGAGAATAAAACAGTGCTTTCAATCTTTTGAAAACTTTTCTAGCATTTCTGATTTCATATGGATATTTATTGATGAAATGCTTGGATTTATTTCTTCCACCCCTTTCCCTGAGGCCTCTCCATAGACTCCTCCCTTACCTTGCAGCAAGTCAACTGAAAGACCCACAGTTGTTTAGACTGCAGCTTTTCCGTCTTCATGCTTGACTTACGGAAAGCCCTGCTACTGTTTAGGGGAGGGGGTGGGGAAGTCTTTTATAGGATGAAGACAGGGACTTCTTTAATAAATTCCACTGAATGCACAATCCCCAGAGTATTTCTGTTGGGGTTAGCATTTGGGTGAGCTCCAAGCCAGTCGAAGCAATGAGCAAGGTAGAATATTGCACAATCATCAACTTACAAAATAATCATTTAGTATCATCGCACCTGTGGAAAAAGCAACATCATGGAAATTGTTGTCAGAGATTCGGTTTAATAGATTTATGCGGCCAGACAGGTGCCAAGGTTGGCTTCGTGAGTCCCATTCATGACTCTGAGTCTGGAGTTTATATCGCGTGAGCACCATTCCCACATTTGTGGACCTAATCCAGGCAAACACTCAAACAAAGTGCTTCACAGATGAAGACATGCTCTTTCGGACGAGTTCTTAAACTGAGCCTCTGTCCTTCTCTCAAATGAACATAAAAGAATCCCATGGTACCATGTTATATTTAATTTCTCCAACCTAAAATGGTTAATTACTTTTCTTAGTTGACTAATGGACCTGCTGTATGCAGATTGGTTGCCTAAATAACAGCAAAGGATAAGTTGAAGAGCTTGAGTTCACACATGAAGAATGGCTCCTTTAAGCACCTTAGCAGACCGGTATGTTAAGGTTCACCTGCCTGATCCCTGGAATGACCACGGATACACTCGTTGAAATTTAGAGTGGATATCATAGAGACGTATAAAATACTGGCAGGACAAGACAGGTTAGATGCAAGAAGAATGTTCACGATGTTGGGGAAGTTCAAAACAAAGGGTCACAATCTAAGGAAAAGGGGGAAGCCATTTAGGACCAAGATGAAGAGAAACTTCTTCACTCAGGGAGTTGTGAACTTGTGGAACTCCCGACTGCAGAAAGTCATCAGGGCCATTTCGTTGGATATATTCAACAGGAAATTTGATGTGGCCTCTTTGGCTAAAAGTATCAAGAGGTAAGGAGAGAAAGAGGGAATCAGGTACTGAGGTCATATGACCAGCCATGAAGATAATGATATTGGCCAACTTCTTCACCTATATTCGATTATTCTAAAGCATATGGTGTAGAAGTCCCATCAGCGCCATGGATTGAAGGAGAGACGATATCGACAGTGGTTGTCCACATGTGTGTGCTTGATAAGCCCATGGTCAAGATGCCAGCCAAGCCTTCGTGACCTAGACTGATGTAAAGAAAATGCTGCTTCATTTAGGGAGGTGACCTAGGCAAGCTGGCTCACCCCCACAACCCACCTCCCAGAGTCACCATTCAGATATCAGAGCCTGCTAAGGTCACAAATTCTTTCAGTTGATGTGGACCTCCCTTGACAGTTTCTGAGAGGAGTCAAGAGTCGACCACTCGGCTCAACTCCTCCATTCCAACCAAGTTGTCCATCAGGACTAATCCTATTCACCTCTGCATGGTGCATAATCCTCTAAACCTTTTCTGTTCATCTACCTGTCTAAATGTTGTAATTGTCCTTGCCTGTGCAACTTTCACTGGCAGCTCGCTCGATCTACCCAGCGTCTCTTGGATCCTTTTAAAACTTTCTGTCTCAACTTAAACCTATGCCCTCCAGTTTTAGCTGCTTTTGGTAAAATACTGTGATAAATACCTTCATACCAGCCCTTCATAATTTTATGTACTTCAAAAAAGAAAGGGATCCAGTAACAGAGAGAACTGGGGCAATGTACGAGCAAAGTGAATTGAAGGCGGTGGTGCAGTGCTAATTTTTTGGTGCAGGAGCTCACCAAAGACGACGAGAAGGAGGTGCTGGAGTGACCCTCCTGCAGACCCGCACCCCTGGTTGAAAGGCTTGCTAAATATTGATTAAAAAACAGCTTTATGTTCAAAGCACTGCATACAAGAGCAAGAAAGTTATCAGGGACCTTTATATAAGTTGGCTCATCGAAATATTTTGCCCAGCTCCGGGAGCTATGTGTTGGGTAAGAAGATCAAATTCTGGAAAGGGTGGAGAAGTGGGTTATTAAAATGATTCCAGAGACGAGCAATTTTGGGGTTGTTTGGTTTGGAAGAGAAGATATTGTAAGGGGAGATTACACAGGTATTTCAGATTTTTCCAATTTCAGATTTATTATCAGAGTACATAATAGTACAAAAAAACTATACACTGCATAAACATGTAAACAAATAAAGAACTGCAAACCGATAATGAATGTAAACAAACTGTGCAATACAGAGAGAATAAAAAATCAATCAAGTGCACAAAGTCAGACCCCTTCAATGAGCCCTGATTGAGTTTGTCATTGAAGAGTCTGACGGTGGAGGGAGAGCAGCTGTTCCTGAACCTGGTGGTGCGAGTCTTGTGGCACCTACACCTCGTTCCTGACGGCAGCAGCGAGAACAGAGTGTGCGCTGGGTGGAGTGGATCCTTGATGATTGCTGCTGCTCTCTGATGGCAGTGTTCCCTTTAAATGTTCTTGATAGAAGTGGAGGTTTTTGCCTGTGATGTCCTGGGCTGTGTCCACTACCTTTTGCAGGGCTTTATGCTCGAGGGTATTGGTGTTCCTGCGATGGAGCCGGTCAGCACACTTTCCACCACACCTCTATAGAAATTTCTCAGAGTTTCTGGTGTCATACCAAACCTTCGCCAACTCCCGAGGAAGTAGAAGTGCCGGTGTGCTTTCTTCACAATACTATTAGTGTGTTGGGTCCAAGAAAGGTCCACTGAGACAGTGAATCTCAAGCACTCTCTCCACTTCTGATTCTCCCCATGATCACTATATTGTATTCCTCTGGCTTTCCCTTCATGAAGTCTGAGAACGTTGCCCTAGGGTGTATAAAGTGTGTGTGGGAACAGTTCACCCATGTGTATAAAGTGCATGTGGGAGTGTGGTGTTGTTGAGCCAGATGCTGAGCCCATCGGGATTCCAAAGAAACGATAGTGAATTACCTGATTTTTATTCCTGCAGTTAGTGCAGGCAAGTTACATTGTAGGTTAGAAATGGAACTGAATATGTTTGAACAGGAAAAAAATAGTGGGAATTGGGGAGGAGGAAAGGCTGGATTGTTTTTTCTCTTGAGCTGGCATATATTTGATAGGCTGAATTGTTGCTTTTTTTGTAACAATTTTGTGATTCCTGGTCACTCTTTTTCCTTTTGATTAGCTTGTGAATATATAAGCCAAATTTAAATTCCCTTAAGTGAATCTATATGAGCTGAATATGAGGGAAAATGTCATCGCCCATTCCACTCTGCTACCAATTCAATTCTCCCCTGTAAGATCAGCGGAATGCCTTGCCCTTTAACAGCACTGTTTCCAAATCCCGGGGTGCTTTCCCACCCAGTGCCATGTTGGGACAAGCATTTTTTTGAGCAGACTCTTTGCTAATAATGTTGTCTGTAACAATATCTTTCCTTTCCTGTCTGCAACACACGAGGTCAGATTAATACAAAAGAGCATTCACGTAAAGATCTGCTTTTGTTTCCTCTTCCATCGCTTTACCCTGCAGACTAAAAGCATATTTTTAACACTTAAACTCTTTAAGATGTAATATTGATGGATTAAAACCATGATCATTGCTCCTGGCATAGACACTGTAGTTCAATATACAAAAGTGCCGGAGAAAGTCCGTAGGTCATGCAGCGTTGCGCCTCGAGCCTGTGAGCCTGTGCTCTTCCCCCTGGCTCCCCCCCCCCCCAACCCCCACCATTATATTCAAGTGCCTGCCACCTGGCTCTTACTTTGACAAAGAGCTCAGGCTCAAAACGTTGGGGATGCATCTTTGACATAAGGAATGTTGTGTGACCTGCTGTATTTTTCCATCACTTTCTTTGCTCCTGTACTGAGCAATGGCATCATATGCAATAGCACTGAGTCAGAAGAATAAGATGGGTCTCAGGTTTGTGACAAGAGGGAAAACCTCACTGTCAGAGTCTTTCTTGGTGTCCTGATCAGCCATGATGTCACTGAATGAAAGAGAAGATACAAACCACTCGATGGCCTGCTCTTGCTTGTATTTCATTTGTTCTCGTGTAGATTGGATGATCAGACATTAATTATTCTAAAAATAGAGCAAACACCAAGGACTCAGTGACCTGATCCTCATGTGATGAAATTAATGTCACCACAATGGTTAATAGTTGAGCATAAAACTCATGACACTCAATTTGTGAGAGATGAATAGGCTGCCTGAGGAATCTTCTCGACCATGGTTGAGAGGGTACAGGAATCCAAGAGACACGAAAGAATGAAGAACGTCACAAGATCACAAGATATAGGAGCAAAAGTTGCCCCAATGGCCCATTTATTCTGCTCCGTCATTCTAATCATGAGCTGACCCATCCACCCACACAGCCTCACTCCCCGGCTTTCTCCCCATATCCCTTGATGCCCCGACTGATCAAATATCTGTAAATCTCTGCCTAAAAATACACCCAATGATCTTGCTTCCACAGCCACCTGTGACAAGTTACACAGACTAACAACCCTCGGATTAAAGAAATGTTTCTGTTTTAAATTGACATCCTTTTATCCTGAAATTACGGCCTCTTGTCTGAGAATCTCCTACCGTGAGAAACATCCTTGCCCTACCTACTCTCCAGACCTTTCGGCATTCAAAATGTCTCTGAGGTTCTCATTCATCCTCCTCTACTCCAACGGGTACAGGTGTACAGTCCAAGAGCCGACAATCGTTCCTCATGTACTAACCCTTTCATTCCTGGTATAATTCTAGTAAATCTTCTCTGAATCTTCTCCAATGCCAGCAATGTGTCGCCCAAAGCTGTACACAGTACTCCAAATGAGGTCTCAGAAGTTTTTTATAGAGTCTCGGAGCTTTATATCCCCGCTCTTGTATGCTATCCCGCTAGAAATGAATGCCAACATTGCATTCGCTGCCTTCACTACCATCTCAACCTGGAGGTCAACCTTTCGGGAATCCTAAAGGCTGTGGCATTCCTGAAATTCCTACGTGATAGAGCTGTACAACATGGAAATGGGACCTTTGGCTCAATCCATTTATGCCATCCATCTGAGCTGGGACAATTTGCCTGCCTTTGGCCTATATCCTGTGAAACCTTTCTTGATCTTTAATATATACTGGGCACATTAGTATGATAATATAGAGAGCGTCTTATTCTAATATATGTTGTGTGCTACTCTTTATAATTTATATAGAATATGTAAATCTCCATGGCAAATAATAGATACATGAATAGGATAGATTTAGAGCACACATGTCAAACTCTGGCCCGCGGGCCAAATTTATATTTGGCCCGCAAGATCATATTAAATATATATTAGAGTTGGTCCACTGGCCGCCGCGCCAGTATAGCGCATGCACACTGAAGGTGAAAATGAAGATGCCGGAGGTGTGGAGGGATCTCAGAGTCCCGAATCCCGGGGATCGGAGCGCCGCACTCAGCCCGCCTGGCTCCCGGACACACAGACGCGGCTGGAGTTGGGGACCATCCTCTCTGGGTCTGCGTTTCAGCGGCGACGCCGGACCGAACATCTCGTTGGCGATGCCTTCCCCCTCGCTCCGTGCGCGGTGGACCCTGCCTCCCACTCCTTTTATTGGAGTCGAGCCCGGCGCCATGAGATCGCAGTTTAATCCCTCTCCAACCATGGGAGGGGGGTGGGAGCAACGCGCTTTTCTCAGCCAATTCCTCCACCGCCCCGGACGCCGGCATTTCAACGGGGGGTTCGGGTGCCTTCGTCAGGCGACCGACCTGTTGGTCCAAGACAAGGGGAGAGCGTACAAACTCCACACAGAGAGCACCTGAACTCAGGTGAACATGGAGCTGCGACCCCACATTCCACATCAGGACTGTGTGTAAGATTGGGAGCAGTGAGACGGAAGCTTATTTTGTTCCTGTGATTTAAGCCTTTCTTGGGGTGGGGGGGGGGGTCCTTCTCTGACCACTTGCCTAACAATTAACCTAATCAGATGTGGAGTTACCACAATACAACAGTTCTCAACCTTTTTCTTTCCACTTGCGTCCCTGTGCCATTTGTGCTCTGTGATTAGTAAGGGATTGCTTAAGGTGGTCTGTGGGTGGAAAGAAAAGTTTGAAGACCACTGCTTTAATCATCCCTCATTGACTTGTCATGTGCACGGTTTCAGACGCTAAAGGAAATGGGCCAATGACAATGACAACGAAAGAGTTTATCCAAAACTATTATTAAACATTTATTTTAATAAGAAAAAGTTTAACATTACATATGTTGAAAGAAGAGAAAACATGCAGATGTTGTTGAAAATTTTCAATAAATATTTAGTTTGGCCCTCGACTTAGTCCAAGTTTTTAATTTTGGCCCTCTGTGAATTTGAGTTTGACACCCCTGGTTTAGAGGGATATGAGGCAAACCCTGGCAGGTGGATCTGGTGTGGGTGGGACATTTTGGTTGGTGTTGGCAAGTTGGGCCAAAGGGCCTGTTTCCACATGATTACCGGGAAGGGACCTGCTAAATTAGCCGGTTAACCCACACGTGGTGTGAAAGGGGCTCCGAGTGCAGGAGCAGGGAGAGGGAAAAGATTTTACAAGGACCTGAAGGACTCCTTTTACAAACAGTGTGGTAGGAATTTGAAACAGAAGTGGTAGAGGTGGCCACAATTCCCACATTTAAAGTACATTCAGACATAGCAAAGAATACATTCATAAATAAGAAAGGTTTAGAAGTAAATGGGTTAAAAGCAGCCAAATTAGGCTAGCCAATGCAGACAATTTGGACGGCCTGGACAAGTTGGGCTGAAAACCCTGTTTCCATGCTGTAAAACTGTGCACCTCAATAAAGAGTAACTCAAACTCCTCAGAAATCCCCCCTCCCCTCCAAATTTATCTTTACCACCAACCCCCCGGCACCAATAACCAAACTATTGGCACCAACCCCCCCCCCCCCCCGTCCTGCCATTTTGAGACATGCCCAATGCACCCCTTGTACCTCCCTCCCTTTCTTTGAGCTCCTCGTATTCATTCTTACTTCTAATATACAGTCATCTTTAAATGTTCACATGATGACAAAAAAACATATCCCCCCTCGTATTCCTCACAATAACCATATTTACAGTCCATCTTTCCCCTGATTCCCTCGTTCCACCTTATTTACATTTAATCCCGAAGCAGTTTTTCGTTTTGTTATCCATATAATTTAATTGAGTGTACTTTCAGTTGTATGAGGGTGGGGAGGGGTGGGGGGGGGGGGAATTAAACACATTCTCTGTCTGCTTCATGAATGTTAATATAATGTTTGTTTTGACAAGTCTATGAAAATTAAAATAAAATATTCAAAAAAAAAGTAACTCGAACTCTCTCTCTTAGGGCTCTGTACCAAGCTCCCCACCCACTAGGGTCTGACACACACCACGTCTTGATGATTAAAGGCCCAGGAAGAGACTATGCAAAAGGTGGGTTGCTTTCTATTTTCTTTGGTCGTCTGAGTGCTTGTAGGTGGAAGTCTTGAATCTGGCACAGAACTCATGGTCTGTGGGCAGAATAATCCTGCAAACCTCCAGCAAACTTCTCAAACCATTGGAGAGGTCCCACCAACTTTCTCACCTTCAAATATAATGACAGCTCTATAAAACTCTTGGCGGGCCACTCTTGGAATATTACATTCAGTACAGGAAGGGTGTTAATCTTTGGAGAGGGAACAGAGGAGATTTACCAGGATATTTCATATGAAACAAGGTTGGACAGAGCTAAATCTTTGCTCTTTGGAGTGACAAAGGATGAGAGGTATCTTAAGACAGGAATATAAGATTATGAAGGGCTTAGATAGAGGGGTCAGCCAGCTCTTATTTCCTGGGGTGACAATAGCAAATACCGGAAGACGTTGTTTTAGGGGAGATGTCAGGGGTTAATTCTTTACGCAGAGTGGTGGGCTCCTGGAATGCTGGTGGTGGAGGAAGGTTCAGCATCGTGGGCTGAAGGGCCTGTACTGTGCTGTAATATTTTGTGTTCTATGTTCTAAACCAGTGGTTTTCAAACTTTTTCTTTCCACTCACATACCACCTTAAGTTACTAATCAAAGACCACCTATGGCATAGCGATTACTCTAAAGTGGTATGTGAGTGGAAAGAAAAAAATTTGAAAACCACTGTTCTAAACTAATCCCAATTCCTCTCCCAGTACAACACTGAAACCCTCTTCCCCTGAAACATGTCCAAACGGAATGTTGTATGCACATCTGATGCCAGAACAGATCTGATGCAATCTACTTCCAGCACCATTGGGGGCATGGATCTCCCTTTCATTGAAGACATCTAAGAAGACAGACAACAACATAAAAGACCCTCAAAACTCTGGACATAGAAGACAGAACAGTACAGCACAGGAACAGCCCTTTGTCCCATGTGTCAACTCTGAGCATGATGCCCAAATTAAACTAGGGGTAAAACACAGGATTCTATTGACACCATGGTTAAGTGAAAAAAATAAACCCACAGAAATGCTGGAGAAACTCAGCAGGGCAAACAGTGCCTTTATGTAGCAAAGGTAAAGATACATCACTAATGTATTGGGCTTGAGCCCTTCATCAAGGTGTAGGGGAACATGAGAGATGCCCTTCTCTCTTTTGTTTGGGAAAAAAACAACCTCTTCAATGTTCCTATTGTATCTGACTCCACCACAACTCCTGGCAAGCCATGCCAGGGACCCACCACGCTCTGCGCAGAAAAAAATTGGACTCACATATATCCTCTGAAATTTTCCCCCCTCACTTTTCATGCCTACCTTCTATTTTTTTCCTTCTGGCTGCTACCTTTAAACATGCTCTCTTCTCATTTCCTGCCAGAAGCCGGGAGTCCATTACTTCATGATCTATGGGCGTGATTAATCCCTAATCTCCAAGGATTACCTTTTAGCAAACCTCTCAAACCATCAAGACTCTCACCTCTAAATTCAGTGACAGGATAAATAAACCAATCACAGTTCCTTCAAGAACAGCTTTGATCCAACCAGCCATCAGGCTTCTGACCCTCCCCCTACTACCCTTTCCCTAACCATAAAATTGCTCCATGACCAACAACACCCTGCACTATTAAAGCAGAACATTTTCTTTTGCATAACAGCGACTGTGAAGACTTATCTGTTTTATGCTTATTACCTTTGTTTCTCTCAAAGTGCATTGTGTTAGGTTCAAGAATGTCAATAGCATTTGGGACCGGGGACTGAGTGGTCTCTCACTGTTGTGGGACTGCCCAAGAAGTATTCTCATTCTCCAAAAGCAAGCTTTAATTTGAATTTTGGTACCTTGTGCCTTGCTGTGAACTTTCTGCACTGCAAGGAAAGAAAAGCCCTGGAAGAAAACAAAATGGTGGTCAATGTCGCCCTCTCACATTAATAGTGAGGAACTGCATCTCACTGTGCTGCAATCTGAACAACATTGGAAGCATTCTCAAGCCTGATCTGCCAGCTAGATCTGATCATGGCTGATCCGATCTTAACCTCCAAGTTGAGGAGATTTGGTATGTCACCAAAGACCCTTGCAAATTTCTATAGGTGTACCGTAGAGAGCATTCCGACTGGTTCCATCATTGTCTGGTCTGGGGGTGCTGGTGGACAGGACAGGAGAAAGTTGCAGAGAGTTGTGAACTCAGCCAATGCCATCATGGGCACTAGTCTTCACTTCATTAAGGAAATCTACAAGAGGTGGTGTCTCAAGAAAGCAGCCTCTATCCTCAAGGCCCCCCACCACCCAGGCCATGCCCTCTTCACTCTGCTACCATCAGGAAGGAGGTACAGGAGCCTGAAGACAAACACCAACGGTACAAAGACGATTTCTTCCCCTCTGCTGAATGGACAATGAACGACAGACACTACCTCACTTTCTCCTTTTTTTATGCACTCATTTATTTATTTCTAAAAAAATGCAATTTATAGCAACGTTACAGATGCAATGCTGTCACAAGACAAAAAATTTAGTGACATGTGTACAGAATACATATCTATGAGAGGTCTGTGAAAAAGTAAATCGAGACTAAAATGTGATGTTTCCATTGACTCCGTCTGTACCTCCTACTGCCTGAGGAAATCTGAAAACACGTTAAGGGACCTCTCCCGTCTTGGTCGCACTCTGTCTTCCCCCCTCCACAGTGCAGAATATACATGAGTTTGAAAACGTACAGATTCAAGGACAATTTATTTCCTGTTGTTATAGACCTCTCATGGGTTAAAGATGATGGCCTTGAGAGCAAGATTGTGGTTCTGGCACCACCCAACCAGGTTCTTGCTCTTTGTCTTTGTCTTGAACAGCATGGTAGCAGGTCCTTTCCGCCCATAATCCCGGGCCTCCCAAATATCCCAATGAACCTACAGCCCGGTTACGTTTAGAAGAAAACCAGAGCGCCCGGAGGAAATCCATGCAGGCACGTACAAGCTCCTTACAGACTGTAACAGCGTTATGATAACCACTGCACTAAATGTACCACCCCACTTTGCTAACCACAAATCCAATCAACTGCAGCCCACCTCAACCAATACAGCAAAGGCACATTTTCTGTTCACCCTCAAATTATCTGTGAATGAAATACGTTATAAGATTAAGTTAATTTGCCACAAAATATCTCGTACAGTGAGAAGGGTTCTTCTGCAAACAGACCAACACATTATCTCTAATATTCATACAGCTGTATAAAGAGCACAATTTGCAGTGTTGGATGATGATGAAAAGGAAGATCAATTAGCACCAATCAATAACAGCGCTACAATGGGGTTCATACAAGAGCCTGATGACTGCGGGGAAGAAACTGTCTTTAGGACTGTGGTTGGACATTTTCACATCCAAGATTTCAGATATCTGTATCATTGGAATCTCTTCTGGGGAAGGTAAGTCCTGTACGAAAAGAACAGGTTACACCTGAACCTCCATCATCATGGAGGGCAGGTTTGCTAGAGCTGTTGGGGAAGGGAAGGGAATGGGATCCAGTATGATTTAATAGATGCAGTGAGATGGGTAGCCGATCAACAGGGCAAAATTGCTGGCCTCTCTGATTCTATAAGTGTAAGAATTTAACTTGTGGTACTATCGAGACAAGATTGAGAAGGGCGATGAATACAGGACTGAAGATCTTGTATTTAATTGCATGTAGTATAAGCCTGATGATCTTGTAGTGTAACTGGATGATGTTGTGGGCATCACCATGTCGTGGTTGAAAGAGGACAACAAGTGGGAGCTAATCATGGTGTATTGAAATGGACAGGTGAGTAGGGTGGATGGGGTGGGAGGCTCTGCTGGTAAAAGATCATGTAAAGTCAAATCCTTGGGAAGAGGAGACATAGGATTGTAGAATCCATGTGGATAGAGTTAAGAGATTAGAAGGGTAAAAAGACATTGATGGGGTTATACGCAGAGCTCCAAACAGTAGCCAGGAAATGACATACAGATTACACTGGGAGATAGAGAAGGCAGGCAGAAAGGGCAATGGTACAATAGTCATGGGGGATTTCAATATGTAGGGTGATTGGGAAACCAGGTTGGTGCTGGATCCCAAGAGAAGGCATTTATAGAATCCCTGCGGGACAGCTTTTTAGAGCAACTTGTGGTTGAGACAACTTGGGAAATGGCAATTTTAGATTGATGATGTAATGAACCAGATTTGATAAGGAGACCTAAGGTAAAGGAATCCTTTGGAGGCAGTGATAGATTTCATCCTGCAGTTTGAGAGGGAGAAATTTAAATTGGATGCCTCGGTATACCAGTGGAATAAAGGGGACTGAGAGAGGAGGTGGCCAAAGTTGATTACCAGTGGACACTAGCAGGGATGACGGTAGAGCAGCTGTGGCTGAAGTTTCAGAGATTAACTCGTAATGCACAGGACAAATTCAACCCAAAGGTGAAGAAGTGTTCTAAAGAGAGGAGGAAGCAACTGTGGCTGACAAAAGGCAGCATGAAAGCAAACAAGAAGGCACACAGTAGAGCAAAAATTAGGGGGAAGCAAGCAGATTGGGACATTTTTAAAAAACATCAGAAGGCAACTAAAAACAGCACTGAGAGAAAATATGAAATATGAAGGGAAGCTTGGCATTGGATCACTGGAAAATGACAATGGGGAGATCATAATATGGGACAAAAAAAATGACAGATGAACTCGATGAGTATTTCGAGTCGGTTTTCATTGTGGAAGATGCCAGCAGGGCAGCATGGTTGGTGTAACGGTCAGCGCGACGGCTTTACAGCACCAGTGATTGGGACTGGACCAAGGTTGGAATCCCATGTTGGCTGTAAGGAGTTTGTATGTTCTCCCCATGTATGTGTGGGTTTTCTCCGGGGGTCTGGTTTCCTCCCACTGTTCAAAATGTACCATGGGTATAAGGTAATGGGGTGTAAGCTGGGCGGCACAGACTCGTGGGCTGAAATGGCCTGTTTCTGTGCTGTATGTCTAAATTAAATTTTAGAAAATGCAAGAGTCTCAAGGGGCAGATGTGGGGGTGGTTGCTATTGCAAAGGAGAAGGTGAAAACTCTGGAGGTGGATAAATCCCCTGGACCAGATGGATCATGCCCCAGTGTTCTTAAAGAAGTAGCTGACAAGATTGTGGAGACATCAGTCATGATCTTTTGAGAATGACGAGATTCTGGAATGGTTCCGGAGCACAGGAAAATTGCAAATGTCCCTCCACTCTTTAAGAAGGGTGGGAGAGAAGAGGACAGAAGATGTAGACGGAGAGCATGGAGAGGAGTGAAGTTTGCATTATGTTCTGAGCTGCTCCCATCTTACTCTGTGATGCATCGAGCAAGTCTGCTTTCAATGCACCTGCTGATGGCTGTCTTTCAAAAGTATTCCACTGGGTTTGATGCACACAGGATATCCTGATACAGCAGAAATTAGAGTTCAAGTTTTCATTTCAATCTGCACCAGTCCCTTAAATAAAGATCAGGGACTTTTGTCAGTCAGATATGAGCCTGCTGCATTCACATTCTGGCCACTAACAGATGTGCTGTCTCGTTCTCATTTTACTTGATTGGCTAATCTCTCTTTGATTGTTTTCCTCTTTACTGCTTCTAACGAACATCCAGAATGGCTTGGTGAGCTTCCAAGACATTGTAGAAGAGGTTCCCAAGGATAAGGATGAGATCAGATCGGCAGCCCCGTTGGCGTAACTATCAGTACAACGCCTTTACGGCACCAACAATTGGAACCGGGCTTCTAATCCTGTGCTGTCTGTAAGGAATTTGTACGTTCTCCCCGTGTCTGCATGAGTTTTCCCTGGGGACTCTGGTTTCCTCCCACTTTTCGAAACGAATCAGAAGTGTTGGTTATTTTGGTGTAAATTGGTTGGCACAGATTCATGGGCTGAAATGGCCTGTTACCGTGCTGCAGGTCGAAATTTTTGAAATATCAGAGTTAATTGTTGTACACATAAGTACAATGTACAAATGCCATAAGAGAGACAAGTCAAATATCCCAATAAACAATGAGTATAAATTAAATTACCACACTTGAGGGAAAAAAAAACGATAATAGATATCAAAGATAGGTTGAAGTTTCGATGAGGTCATACTGTGGGAATGAATGTATCTAACTCTTGGTGTAGGAGGAAGGCTGAGTACAGGAATGAATGTATCTAACTCTTGGTGTAGGAGGAAGGCTGAGTACAGGAATGAACGTATCTAACTCTTGGTGTAGGAGGAAGGCTGAGTACAGGAATGAACGTATCTAACTCTTGGTGTAGGAGGAAGGCTGAGTACAGGAATGAACGTATCTAACTCTTGGTGTAGGAGGAAGGCTGAGTACAGGAATGAATGTATCTAACTCTTGGTGTAGGAGGAAGGCTGAGTACAGGAATGAATGTATCTAACTCTTGGTGTAGGAGGAAGGCTGAGTACAGGAATGAACGTATCTAACTCTTGGTGTAGGAGGAAGGCTGAGTACAGGAATGAACGTATCTAACTCTTGGTGTAGGAGGAAGGCTGAGTACAGGAATGAACGTATCTAACTCTTGGTGTAGGAAGAAGGCTGAGTACAGGAATGAATGTATCTAACTCTTGGTGTAGGAGGAAGGCTGAGTACGGGAATGAATGTATCTAACTCTTGGTGTAGGAGGAAGGCTGAGTACAGGAATGAATGTATCTAACTCTTGGTGTAGGAGGAAGGCTGAGTACAGGAATGAATGTATCTAACTCTTGGTGTAGGAGGAAGGCTGAGTACAGGCCTGTCATCAGAAACAAATATTTGAATGTTCCTTGATTGGTTAAAGAGAGGCAAATATACAGGCCCGGAGTCAGATCTAATCCACAAATGCAACAAAGGTGGTTACATAATACAACAAATAAGGCTGGTGGACAAAGTAGGAAACAAAATAAGTCTTTGCCGAGACAAATTACTAATTTATGAATGTAGACTAAAATATTATAGTAAACAAAGTTACCATAGAACCATTGACTCATGGAGAACAGAACAAGCTCTTTTGCTTCACTTGCCCATGCCGACCAAGTTGGCATTTGGGGCTATTCTCGTTTGCCTGCATTTGGTCCACATCCTGCTCAGCCCATCCTACCCACATCTCTGTTCAAGCATCTTTTGGACATTGTAATTGTGCCACTTCTTCTCGTTCCAGATACAGACCACCCTCTGAGTGTGTGGTGGTACACCACTGGCCTACTGCAGGGGGAAACCTCTGTACCTGCAGGAGTGTAAGGGGACAGGACAACACCTGGCCGGCTGTCAATCAGTCAGCTTGAATGGATCAACCCCTACCCGGTCGGGTGTCAATCACCCTCCGGGATATAAGCCTGCGCTGGCCTCCCTAAGCCTCACTCAGAGTTACTGCAGCTACAGCCAGCCTGGTTTTGTGGAAGACTTTGTGGATTAAATTGTGGTGCGCAGTTAGCCTGTTGTACAGTCTTTACCTTGTGTGTGTCTGATTCTGGCTAACAGTGCACCACAAAGTGAAAATGTTGCCTCTCGCATACCTCCCTCCCCTCTCACCTGAAACTTATGCCCTCCAGTTCTAGAATCATCTGCCCTTGGGATAGAAAGTGTGAGCATTCACTTCGTCCATGCCCCTCATGATTTTATAAATCTCTGAAAAGTCACCTCTCAGCCTCCTTTGCTCCTGAGAATAAAGATCCAACCTATGCAACATCTCCCTGTACTTCATACCCTCCAGTCCTGGCACAGTTAGTGTAGTGGTTAGTGCCACACTGTTACAGTATCAGTGACCCAAGTTCGAATCCATCTGTGAGGAGTTTCCATGTTCTACCTGTAACTTGAGTGGGTTTTCTTCAGGTCGGCTGGTTTACTCCCACCCTCCAAAAATGTCCAAGGATTGGTAGTTTTATTGGGTATAATTGGATAGCATAGGTTTCATGGACTGGTAGGGCCCTTTATTGTGCTGTATCTTTGAAAAAAAATGTTTTAAACGTTCCTACGAATCTCCTCTGCACACTGTCCAACAGTGATATTCCTTCTTTCACTGCGTGACCAGAACTGCACACTGTACTCTAAATGTCATCCAACCAACACCTTGGCCAGCTGTATCATCCTACTTCTGGATTCAACATCTCACCCTTCTTCACCACCCTCTCTACCTGAGTCACCACTTTCATGGAACAATGCACCTGTAGACTTTGGCCTGACTGTTCTACAACACTCACCAGGGCCTGCCCAGGGCATTGCTATGCAAGTCCCTCATTTGACTTCCCAAAGTGCAGCACTTCACCCTTGTCAAATTTGCCTTTTCCACTCCTTGGCCCATCCTCCCAACTGATCTAAGATCCTGCTGCAAACTTCAATAATGATTCTTCACTTTGGTGTCATCTGCAAATTTAATAATTGTGTAAACTCTATAACTATCCATTGTTAATATCATTGGACCCAGCGCTGACCCCTGCGTCACACCACTGGCCACGTGCCTCCAAATCAGAGAATCATCCCTCCACTCCCACTTCAGCCTTCTTCATGGAGCCCGCTTTGAATCAAATTGATCTGCTCACCTTGGATCCCATGTGATCTAATCTTTCAGACTAACCTGCCACGTGAGACCTCTTCAAATCCATATATGCTACCACAGTAGACGAAACTCAACAGGTCACACAGCATTGATGGGAAGTAATGTAAAGGTTAACAACGTTTCGATCCTGAACCCTTCATCAGGTGTGCTTCCTGTGGATGCTGCGTGGCGCACTGAGTTTCTCCAGCACGTTTGTGCACTCGACCTCGGCATCTGCAGACCTTCTTATTTAGCTTTAGGTGACTGCCCTGCCCTTATCTATTCTCTTGGTCACCATTTTAAAAATCTCAATCAGATTCGTGATTCATGATTTCCCACACACAAAGCCATGCTGACTACTTCTTGTCATTCCCTGCGGGTCCATATGCTGATAGACGTTGTCCATGAGAATCCCCTCTGGCAACTTTCTCACTGCTGTTGTTTAGCTCACAGGCCTGTAGTTCCCTGCTTTGTCCTTGCTGTACTTTTTAAACTGTGGTGCATCGTTGGCCATCCTCCAGCCTTTTAGCACATCACCCATGGTCAAAGGAGATGTAAACATCACAGCTTGACCCTGAGTAATTTCTCCCCTAGCTTTCCACATGGCTTGAAGGCCACCTTCAAGTGCTTCAAGGCGGCCAACACCTCCTCTCTGGTATTTCATACATGGTTCAGGACATCGCAGCTTGTTGTCTTCAGTGTCTTGGCTTCCATTATCCTCTCCACATTAATGACTGATGGGAAATATTCATTGGAAGCCTTACCCATCTTCTGTGGCTCCACACCTATCTAAACTGATCTCAATCCTGTTGTAAACTTCGATTTCCAATGATCACCACCACCATCCCCTTCCTCTTAATTTACCCATGGAATCTCTTGGGAATTTCCTTTCCCCTACCTGCCAGATCTATCTCATGTCCTTTTTTCCCCTTCTGATTCCTCTCTTTATCAAACCCCTGAACCTCTTATGAGAGTCAAACAGCATGGAAAAAGGCCCTTCAGCCCAACTTGCTCACAATACTCCAAATGATCCACCTACCTGCATTTGGCCTGTATCCCTCCAAACCCATCCTAACCATGCATCCATCCAAATTTTTTTCTTAAACATTGCAATAGGAACTGCCTCAGGTACCTCCTCCGGCAGCCCGTTCCATACACCCACCACCCTCCCACTCTTATTTTCACTGAGGGATTCTGGGCTGCCTAAATCTCCAGAGCCTCAATATCTCTCATCAACCAGGGTTTGATAAACTTCCCATCCTTGCCTTTCAACCCAACAGGAACATGCAAAGCCTCTCACTTTGCAACCATCCCCTTCCTCTCCCAATTAACAACTGCAAGATGGCAGTGTGAGCTGTGATGAAGATTCCAAGAGGCTACAATTTTGTGTAATATCGCATTCTGTACTATTACATGATGGTAAAGAAATCTTGGAATGATCAGAAGATTGGGCAAATATATGGCGATGGAGTACAAAATAGTTCAATCAAGTTCAAGTTCATTTATCTTTTGACTGTAGTTCATTTATCATTTCACTGGTCCTCAGTGCAACACACTGCAAACACACAAACAGACATGGCGGACATGCAGGCAAACAATACACAGTACATATGTACAAAAATTAAAATGAATTAATATTATTGTTGAATAAATGGTAGAGTCACGGAGAGTTTGTATGAGCAGTTCTTCCTTCAGTCGTTCCACAGCCTCACTGCCCGTGGGAAGAAGCTGTTTCTCAGACTGGTAGCTCTGGCTCTTTCCCGACGGAAACTCCCGTGTCTCTTTCACACCAAGACCCACTCTCTCAAGGCAACTGTGATTCGAGTTACAAGGCTGTGGATGCAAGATCCAATTGGGAGACTTTGAATGCCATAAGACATATAGTAGCCCTGCCGGAGCAGGTGTAATGGCAGCACTGCCAATGGTGCAGATGTGGAAGTGAGGTGAGCAGAGACACAGCGCTTTTAGTGGCCTCTTGAAGGGGTCGATGGTGTTTTTAAGTAAAATCCTGCCACCGTGGGGACTGTGCCAAAGATGGCAGTATCTGAGCTTGGCAGCGACGACGACGACGGGCTCCAAACTCTGGTGGAGCAGTGAACTGGAGAGTGGCACCAGAAATAATGAGAACAATCCCATTTCCCCTGCCCTTCCATTGAGAAGGAGAAGCAGATGAGATGACCCTACAAGGAAGATGTGGTGAACTGCTGTATTCCTGATTACCTGGCTCTGCCCCATCCTGTGACTCCACCTGTGGCCCCTCCCTCTTTTGACCTTGTATAAAGCCTCTGACCCCTCTCCAGAAAGCCCAGGTCATGGCACAGGATGAGATCATCGTCCATTGTGAATAAAAGCCTGTAGATCAGTGACTCAGTCTCAGCCTCTCAAGTTATTTGCTGTGTGTCAGAAAGTGGCCACGGCAGTGGATCAGCGAGGAGCGCCACAGCTGAAGAACTGGCATGGCCTACAAGTGACTTGCAGTCAGGGGCCTGGCTCATGGAAACAAGGTATCGGGACTGGGATTCAAGAAGGGCTCCCGATGGGCCTTGGGCGCTGAAGGCTTCCTGATTGTGCTGGAGGTTTAGATCTGGAGCTCAGGGTGGCCGATGGATCGAACAAGAGCCTGTGCAGCTGGAGGTGAATCTACGCACACTCAACGTCTCTGAAGGGACTTCCTTTTGCTTCTTTCCTCTCTTACTGTAAGGGGAGCTGGGTGATATTAAAGGTGACTCTTTGTCTGCCTTGCAGCAGGCAGAAGCCGATTTTGTGTAATATCACATGTTCTGTACTATTACATGACAATAAAGGAATCTTGAATCTCGCAGCCAGAATCCCCAGTGCAGTGCTGAAGAGGTGCCTCCAGTCAGAGGCAAGGAGAGGCCTCCAGTCAGCGGCAAGGAGAGGCCTCCAGTCGGAGGTGAGGAGGTACCTCCAGTCAGAGGCAAGGAGAGGCCTCCAGTCGGAGGCGAGGAGAGGCCTCCAGTCAGAGGCAAGGAGCTGCCTCCTGTTTCGCAATCACAAGGGTAATCCGAGGCACTGCCTCCTCTCTCCCAGATGGTCGCTAGGGAGAGATTTTGATGAATAACAAGGGACTCTCCCCGTGACCAAGCGATTTTGTGCCTCAGACAAAGTCGCTGAAAAGCAGGCAGTAAAATCATTATCGCACTGTTATTGGAAGATTTTGCTACACACAAATCAGTGGCCATGTTTACTCCAGTGCAACAGCTATTGTGTTCAAAATGCCTTTCTCCTCCACTTGAAAAATGTTAAGTTACATTGAACCTTTAGCATGGATACACTTGTGTATTCATACGTGCTCCTATTTTGATTCTTTGAGACAGGAGAGTCATATATTCCTTCTCCGCATTTTAACAATCTGCATTAACTGCTTAAAGTCTCCACATATTTCTAATTAAAACCAAGCAGCACATTAGAAGGCCCTTCTGGTCCATGACACCAGTGCCACCCAATTAACCACCCGTACATTGCGGAGGGTGGGAAGATATCAGAGTACCCAGAGAAAACCCACGCAGGACACGGGGAGAATGTACGGACTCATTTTAGACAGTGGCGGATTTGAACCACTAGTGCCGTAATAACGCTGTTCTAGCCACAACCACCCATGTCAATAATTTAAATGTGGTGCCTTGCAGGAAAACCACTGGAAGACATTTCACTTCCCACTGTGTTGCTCCTCCCATCTTTCTAAACTTGCATAGCCCTGTTACTCTCTGAGATCCCCACACTCCTGGCCTTTAGCCCATCTGTAATTTTAAGGGTTCTTTAACATAAATATTATCTTAAAAAAATATCTCAATTGTTCCATTTCCTCCTCTCTCTCCCTCTGGAATCCCCTCAGCCAACCCCTGTCTCACTGCCATGTAGAAGCCTTCAGTAAGGCTGTGTGATTGTCACTCCCTTCCCATGCCTGAGAGATCCACCACACAGAGGTTGAGGCTCTGCTGGTTTCCTCAGAAGACCTGATCCCTGAACTTCGTGAGTGAAGCAGTGTCTGAACCTGGACTCTGGAGCTCCACATGAATGGAAGGTCTGTGAGTGGAAAGAAAAAGGTTGAAAACCACTGCTCAAGTGTCTCTTCCCACATGGCAGACCTGGACGGAAACAGAAAAATCACAGACAAGGGAATCAGAGCCGTAATAACTTCCTCCAGTCACTGATGGTTGAATGCCACATGGATGGTTGGTGGAGGTGATCACGTGGAGAGAACACTGCGCCCACTAGCTTCTGCAGGGCTTTTCACCCAGAGGTATTGGTGCCTCCATACCAGGATGGATTGCAACCAGTCAGCACTCTGTACGGATCTGTAGAAGTTTGTCAAAGTTTCTGATGACATACCTCTGGTAATTCTCGAGGAAGTAGACACTCTGATATACTTCCTTCACAAAGGCATTAATATGGTGTAGGAAAGGTTTTCCAAGATCGTGACCCCCAACCCCACACCACCCCCCCAGGAATTTAAATTTGCTCATCCTCTCCACCTCTGCAACCCCAATGATCACTGGATAGTACACCTCTGGTTTTCCCTTCCTGAAGTCAGCAATCAATAACTTTTTTTATTACCTTATCTTTGGCCAGAGGATGGTGAATCTGTAGAGTCACAGACGGCTGTAGAGGCCAAGTAATTGGGTATATTTGAAGTAGAGCTTGACAGGTTCTTGCTAAAGTAAGGGTGTCAAGGTTGTGGGGGTAAAAAGCAGGAGAATAGGGTTGAAAGGAAAAATACCAGCCAAAATATCAAATTCTAGAAACTCAATGGGCTGAATGGTGTAATTCTACTTCTACATTTAATATCCTCTGCCTGTCTTGATTTGATAAATCTTTTTATGGTCCCCCTTAACCTCTTCTGCTCCAAGAGTAATTATGTCCCAGTGAGGATCAAAGGAAAGGCTGGAAGTCATAGGGAGGCTTGGTTTTCGAAGAATATTGGACATTTGGTTAGGAGAAAAAGGGAGGTGTTCAAGAGGTATAAAGAGCAGGGAGCTGACAATTTGAAGGAGGACTACAAGGAGTGTAGAAGGAATCTTAAGAAAGAAATTAGAAAGGCCAAAAAAAGGCACAAAGAGGCTTTGGCAGACAGACTAAAAATAAATCCAAAGGGTTTCTATAGGTACATTAAAAGTAAAAGATTAGTGAGGGATAAAATTGGACCCCTTGTAGATAGCGAGGGTAGGTTGAGTGAGGTCAGAAGAAATGGGGGAAATTTTGAATTATTTCTTTGCCTCGGCATTCACTAGGGAAAAAAAAATATTGAACCAGTTGAGGTAAAGAAAAATAGTCACTTTGGCTTGGCTTCGCGGACGAAGATTTATGGAGGGGGTAAAAAGTCCACGTCAGCTGCAGGCTCGTTTGTGGCTGACCAGTCCGATGCGGGACAGGCAGACACGATTGCAGCGGTTGCAAGGGAAAATTGGTTGGTTGGGGTTGGGTGTTGGGTTTTTCCTCCTTTGCCTTTTGTCAGTGAGGTGGGCTCTGCGGTCTTCTTCAAAGGAGGCTGCTGCCCGCCAAACTGTGAGGCGCCAAGATGCACGGTTTGAGGCGTTATCAGCCCACTGGCGGTGGTCAATGTGGCAGGCACCAAGAGATTTCTTTAGGCAGTCCTTGTACCTTTTCTTTGGTGCACCTCTGTCACGGTGGCCAGTGGAGAGCTCACCATATAATACGATCTTGGGAAGGCGATGGTCCTCCATTCTGGAGACGTGACCCATCCAGCGCAGCTGGATCTTCAGCAGCGTGGACTCGATGCTGTCGACCTCTGCCATCTCGAGTACCTCGACGTTAGGGGTGTGAGCGCTCCAATGGATGTTGAGGATGGAGCGGAGACAACGCTGGTGGAAGCGTTCTAGGAGCCGTAGGTGGTGCCGGTAGAGGACCCATGATTCGGAGCCGAACAGGAGTGTGGGTATGACAACGGCTCTGTATACGCTTATCTTTGTGAGGTTTTTCAGTTGGTTGTTTTTCCAGACTCTTTTGTGTAGTCTTCCAAAGGCGCTATTTGCCTTGGCGAGTCTGTTGTCTATCTCATTGTCGATCCTTGCATCTGATGAAATGGTGCAGCCGAGATAGGTAAACTGGTTGACCGTTTTGAGTTTTGTGTGCCCGATGGAGATGTGGGGGGGCTGGTAGTCATGGTGGGGAGCTGGCTGATGGAGGACCTCAGTTTTCTTCAGGCTGACTTCCAGGCCAAACATTTTGGCAGTTTCCGCAAAGCAGGACGTCAAGCGCTGAAGAGCTGGCTCTGAATGGGCAACTAAAGCGGCATCATCTGCAAAGAGTAGTTCACGGACAAGTTTCTCTTGTGTCTTGGTGTGAGCTTGCAGGCGCCTCAGATTGAAGAGACTGCCATCCGTGCGGTACCGGATGTAAACAGCGTCTTCATTGTTGGGGTCTTTCATGGCTTGGTTCAGCATCATGCTGAAGAAGATTGAAAAGAGGGTTGGTGCGAGAACACAGCCTTGCTTCACGCCATTGTTAATGGAGAAGGGTTCAGAGAGCTCATTGCTGTATCTGACCCGACCTTGTTGGTTTTCGTGCAGTTGGATAATCATGTTGAGGAACTTTGGGGGACATCCGATGCGCTCTAGTATTTGCCAAAGCCCTTTCCTGCTCACGGTGTCGAAGGCTTTGGTGAGGTCAACAAAGGTGATGTAGAGTCCTTTGTTTTGTTCTCTGCACTTTTCTTGGAGCTGTCTGAGGGCAAAGACCATGTCAGTGGTTCCTCTGTTAGCGCGAAAGCCGCACTGTGATTCTGGGAGAATATTCTCAGCGACACTAGGTATTATTCTATTTAGTAGAATCCTAGCGAAGATTTTGCCTGCAATGGAGAGCAACGTGATTCCCCTGTAGTTTGAGCAGTCTGATTTCTCGCCTTTGTTTTTGTACAGGGTGATGATGGTGGCATCACGAAGATCCTGAGGCAGTTTACCTTGGTCCCAACAAAGCTTGAAAAACTCATGCAGTTTGGCATGCAGAGTTTTGCCGCCAGCCTTCCAGACTTCTGGGGGGATTCCATCCATACCTGCTGCTTTGCCACTTTTCAGTTGTTCGATTGCCTTATATGTCTCATCCAGGGTGGGAACCTCATCCAGCTCTAGCCTTAGGGGCTGTTGAGGGAGCTGGAGCAGGGCGGAATCTTGGACTGAGCGGTTGGTACTGAAAAGAGATTGGAAGTGTTCTGACCATCGGTTGAGGATGGAGATCTTGTCGCTGAGGAGGACTTTGCCGTCTGAGCTGCGCAGCGGGCTTTGGACTTGGGGTGAGGGGCCGTACACAGCCTTTAGAGCCTCGTAGAAACCCCTGAAGTCGCCAATGTCCGCGCTGAGCTGGGTTCGCTTGGCGAAGCTAGTCCACCACTCATTTTGGATCTCCCGGAGTTTGCGCTGAAGATGGCTGCATGCGCGACGGAAGGCTTGTTTCTTCTCTGGACAGGACGGCTTTGTAAGGTGAGCCTGGTGGGCAGCTCGCTTCTTTGCCAGCAGCTCCTGGATTTCCTGGCTGTTTTCGTCAAACCAGTCCTTGTTTTTCCTGGAGGAGAAGCCCAGTACCTCTTCAGTGGATTGCAGTATGGTAGTCTTCAACTGATCCCAGAGGGTTTCAGGGGACGGGTCCGTGAGGCGGGTTGCAACGTCGAGCTTTGCTTTGAGGTTTGCCTGGAAGTTTCCTCTCGCTTCGTCTGACTGCAGTTTTCCAACATTGAACCTCTTTCTGGGGGCTTTATTGTTCCTGGGCTTTGGCTTGAAGTGAAGGTTGAGCTTGCAGCGAACCAGCCGGTGGTCAGTGTGGCATTCCGCGCTAGGCATGACCCTGGTGTGGAGCACATCTCGTTTGTCACTTTCTCGCACCAGGATGTAGTCCAGGAGGTGCCAGTGTTTGGATCGGGGATGCATCCAGGTGGTCTTAAGGCTGTCCCTCTGCTGAAAAAGGGTGTTTGTAATGACAAGCCGCTGTTCTGCGCAGAGCTCCAACAGGAGGCGCCCATTGTCGTTGCACTTGCCGACGCCATGCTTGCCCAGGATTCCTGGCCAGGTTTCTGAGTCTTTGCCGACACGAGCGTTGAAGTCGCCCAGGATGACAACCTTGTCGGCTGTAGGGGTACGTTGGATGAGGTTGCGCAGGTCGGTGTAGAACTTGTTCTTTTCTGCTGGTTCCGCCTGGAGGGTTGGAGCATAGACACTGATGAGGGTGATGTGACGCTTGTTTTGAAGGGGGAGTCGCATGGACATGATTCGGTCCGAGAGGCCTGTCGGAAGGTTTTCGAGTTTGGAGGCAATGAAGCTCTTGACCATGAAGCCTACACCAGATAGGCGTCGTTCATCCGAAGGCTTGCCAGACCAGTAGAGTGTGTAGCCCGCGCCGCGTTCTTGGAAGCTGCCTACATCTGCCAGGCGGACTTCACTGAGAGCGGCTATGTCGATGTCAAGTCTGAGGAGTTCATGTGCAATGAGGGCAGACCGACGTTCAGGTCGATGGCTGTCAGTCTTATCTAGCATGGTTCTGATGTTCCAGCATGCTAGCATGAGTTTGTGAGCATCTTTTGAGGGGGAGGACGTGGAGGGGGAGGACGTGGAGGGGGAGGACGTGGAGGGGGAGGACGTGGAGGGGGAGGACGTTGAGGGGGAGGACGTGGACCTGTCCTCGGGCCTGCGCAAAGGAGCTTTTAGGTGGAGTGCAGTGCGCGCAGTACTGGCCCCACCCTTTACACCCATGGTTCGTGTGCCGTGGCCAAGCAAGCTGGGACGTGGCAGCGAGGTCCTTGGGTCGTAGGTTTTATATCGGAGTGGCCTTCTCCTATGCAGGTTTCTTACCCGGGCTGGAGGGGCCTGCCTCCCCTCCTAGGTCGGTCCATACTGCCCGGACCGGGGCCTCCGTCTGCCTCACTCGACCGAGGCCGGGGCCGCCGTCTCCCCCTTGCTCCTGCCCGTATCGGGGCCGCCGCCGTCTACCCTTCGCCCGGACCGGGGCCGGGGCCGCTGCTGCTCTCCCTGTGCCTGGACTGGGGCCGCCGCCTCCCACTCCCTGTCCGGACCGGGGCCTCCGTCTGCCTCACTCGACCGAGGCCGGGGCCGCCGCCTCCCCCTTGCTCCTGCCCGTATCGGGGCCGCCGCCGTCTACCCTTCGCCCGGACCGGGGCCGGGGCCGCCGCTGCTCTCCCTGTGCCCGGACTGGGGCCGCCGCCTCCCCCTTGCTCCTGCCCGTATCGGGGCCGCCGCCGTCTACCCTTCGCCCGGACCGGGGCCGGGGCCGCTGCTGCTCTCCCTGTGCCTGGACTGGGGCCGCCGCCTCCCACTCCCTGTCCGGACCGGGGCCTCCGTCTGCCTCACTCGACCGAGGCCGGGGCCGCCGCTTCCCCCTTGCTCCTGCCCGTATCGGGGCCGCCGCCGTCTACCCTTCGCCCGGACCGGGGCCGGGGCCGCCGCTGCTCTCCCTGTGCCCGGACTGGGGCCGCCGCCTCCCCCTTGCTCCTGCCCGTATCGGGGCCGCCGCCGTCTACCCTTCGCCCGGACCGGGGCCGGGGCCGCCGCTGCTCTCCCTGTGCCCGGACTGGGGCCGCCGCCTCCCCCTTGCTCCTGCCCGTATCGGGGCCGCCGCCGTCTACCCTTCGCCCGGACCGGGGCCGGGGCCGCTGCTGCTCTCCCTGTCAAAGAAAAATAGTAGGGAGGTCATAAAGCATATAAGGATAACCGAGGAGGTAGTGATGGCTGTATTGAAAAATATAAAGGTGGATAAATCTCCAGGACCGGACAAAATATTCCCAAGGACACTCAGGGAGGCTAGTGGACAGATAGTGGGGGCATTAACAGAGATATTTAGGATGTCACTGGCCACGGGGGTAGTGCCAAAGGATTGGAGGGTGGCGCATGTGGTTCCGCTGTTTAAGAAAGGGTCTAAATGTAAACCTGGGAATTATAGGCCCGTGAGTCTGACGTCTGTGGTGGGCAAGTTAATGGAAAGTGTTCTGAGGGATGGTATTTACAAATATTTGGAGGTACAGGATTGCCAGGGAGTAATCAGCATGGTTTTGTCAGGGGTAGATCATGCCTGACAAACCTGATTGAGTTTTTCGAGGGGGTTTCAAAAAAGGTTGATGAAGGGAAAGCTGTGGATGTTGTCTATTTAGACTTTAGTAAAGCTTTTGACAAAGTTCCCCACAGGAGGTTAGGAAAAAAGGTGGAGGCATTAGGTATAAATAAGGAGGTAGTGAAATGTATTCAGCAATGGTTGGATGGGAGGTGTCAGAGAGTAGTGGTAGAAAATTGTTTGTCCAATTGGAGGCCAGTGACTAGTGGATTAAAGGTTACGGAGAGAAGGCGGGGACGGGGTACTGAAGTTTAAGATCAGCCATGATCTCGTTGAATGGCGGAGCAGGCTCGAAGGGTCGAATGACCTACTCCTGCTCCTATCTTCTATGTTTCTATGTTTCTAAATAGGTCATATGCATTAAATGGTAGGCTATTGAGATGTGCAGAGCAACAAAGGGATTTAGGAGTTGTGGTAAATAGTACCCTCAAGGCTGATACTCAGGTAGATGGTGTGGTGAAGAAGGCATTTGGAATGTTGGCCTTCATAAATCGGAGTATTGAATTCAAGAGTAGGGAGGTTATGATGAAATTGTACAAGGCATTGGTGAGGCCAAATTTGGAGTACTGTGTACAGTTTTGGTCACCAAATTATAGGAAAGATATAAACAAAATAGAGAGAGTGCAGAGAAGGTTCACGAGAATGTTGACAGGATTTCAAGGTTTGAGTTACAGGGAAAGGTTGTGCAGACTGGGGCTTTTTTCTCTGGAGCGTAGAAGATTGAGGGGGGACTTGATAGAGGTGTTTAAGATTTTAAAAGGGACAGACAGAGTAAATGTGGATAGGCTTTTTCAATTAAGAGTGGGGGAGATTCAAACTAGAGGGCATGGTTTAAGATTGAAGGGGGAAAATTATAAAGGGAACACGAGGGGAAATTTCTTTACGCAGAGGGTGGTGGGGATGTGGAATGAGCTTCCAGCAGACATGGTCGAGGTGGGATCATTGGTTACATTTAAGGAAAGACTGGATGGTTACATGGAGAGGAGAGGACTAGAGGGGTATGGACCGGGTGCTGGTCAGTGGGACTAGGATTTGTTACGGCATGGACTAGTAGGGCCGAACTGGCCTGTTCTGTGCTGTAAGTGGTTATATGGTTATATGGATATGTTCCACCCAATCCTGCCTACAGAGCTGTGGCTCTACCTGAGATGTAAACCAGCTGGTTCCCTTTCCTGATATGATTCCTTATCAGTAGCCTATTCTACTTTAATGATGCTGTATCCTGGACCACCTCCAGCTTCTTGGTTCTTGCCTGTGTGGTGAAACACTGTATTACAATTATTGTACTGTTGGCCTGCGCATGATACTGTAACTCCTCCCCTTCCAGGATTCCTAATAAAGGTGGTATTGCCCAATCCCCTCCCTCAGCACTGCCTTAGGAATTGGGCCAACGGCATGTAAGATACGACTGTAAGTTTATAATGATTAAAGCAGTGGTTCTCAACCTTTTTCTTTCCACTCACATCCCACTTTCAGTAATCCCTCTGCCATCGCTGCTCTGTGATGAGTAAGGGATTGCTTAAGGTGGGATGTGGGTGGAAAGAAAAAGTTTGAAAACCACTGTTTTAATCGTCCCTCATTGACTCGTTATGTGCACGGTTTTAGAACTCCAAAGGAGACGGGCCAATGGCAATTTTTCTCAAGCAAAATGTTTCAGTAACAATTGGGTCTAGAGCAGTGATTCTTAACTTTCCCTAACTCATCACCGAGGACCGATGGTATAGAGATTACTTAAAGTGGTATGTGAGTGGAAAGAAAGAGGTTGAGAACCATTGGATTAAAGCATATTAATCTCGACTTCTGGTCTGTCGGGTCTAATTGATAGCGTGACAATTCAATCACTGCACCTACGTGCCATGGACAAGGCTCTACGAGCAGAGAAGCTGGACACTGACCCCAAAGATCTAGAGGCCTTTGTAAAATTCGATCAGTGGCTGCACTGCCTGAATGCTTTTATGAGGTTGACAGACCTATCGTTGGCACAGATTGTCCACTCCACCTTCCAGATGATCAGAGACTGTGAGACTTACTCAGCCACCATGGGGCTCCTGCAATAGCAGTATCTGGCCTTGAAGGACCTAATCTGTGCAAGATACCTCCAGGGTAGCTGATGACAAGCACCTGGTGAGTCCATTGATTAATACATTCGAGCCTTGTGGGAGCTGGGAGAGCTTGTGGCTGCACCGACATTACTGCTGCCGTCAGGAGGAACTGATCAGGAATGTCTGTGTGGCCGGTTTCAGGTCTGATGATATCAGACAAAGACTCCTGGAGAAGGGCAATGGGATCCTGCAGAACGTGGCCGATCTTGCCAAGGCACTAGAGGTGGCCAACAGAATGCAGAGTTTTACTCCACCGGCAGTGCGGCCGCCACATGGGGAGTTCAGGCACTACCATCTTAGGCTGTGGGGTCCCAAACAGCAGCTGCTATCACTGAGCACCCAAAGTGCTGTTACTGTGGCCAGACAAAGCACTCGTGGAAGAACTGCCCTGCCAGAACTGCGACCTGTTCCAGCTGCGGAAGAAAAGGACACTACGCAAGGGTATGTAGGTCCAGAACTTCCCCTTGCAGTGCCGTGTGTCCATCACCATCATGGACCCCATCACTTCCAAGCCCCACCTCCGGTTACGGAAAACAGCACAGCGGCCAGGGGTCACTTCTGCCTTCACTTCTGCATGTGAACCATGGGGGCAGCCATCTTCAGGTCAGACATCTTAGAGGCCACCGACATGCGGGCATCCATTGTTCTGGATCAGAGCAGCCCACATCAATTAGCAAGGTCCACCATGGACATTACGAACTGTTTGTTCAACACGGGAAGAAGCAAAAACTTCTTATAACCGGGTACTGTACAACACTGCTCTTTCGTTGGGCTCCAAGTCCCATTTGACTGAAATCTGAGGGAGTTGCACAGTAACATTAACCGTGGGTGGCACCAAGTATGAGAATTTTAAATTTCTTGTTATGCCTCAACTCTGTGCACTGTTCATACTGGGGCTTGACTTCCAGTGCCAACATAAAAGTGATTGAATATTGCGGCTCCAACCCTCCCCCACCCACATCACTGTCCGTAATAGCCAACTGCTAAAACACCTACTCATCTCCCAGAACACAGCCGATCAACAACCCGAACACCACCCATGGTGTTCTGTCCACCCTCCAGGTCCCACCACTCCCCCTGTTCAAAAACCTCACTCTTGACTGTAAGCCAGTGGCAACGAAGAGCAGGTGAAACAGTCCCGGGGGACAGAACTATATCAAGGCTGAAGTTAAGCGACTCCTGGCAGCGAGCATCACAGAACCCAGCACCAGCCCTTAGAGAGCACATGTAGTGGTGGTTAAGAGCAGAGAGAAGCACAGGATGGTTATAGACTACAGCCAGACAATCAACCAGTTTACCCTCTTGGACGCCTACTTCCTCCCCCGCATAGCCAACATGGTGAATGAGATTGCCCAGTACAGGGTCTTCTCCACCATTGACCTTAAGTCGACTTATCACCAGCTCCTGATCCGCCCAGAGGACAGCCCATACAAGGCGTTCAAGGCGGATGGCTGCCTCTACCATTTCCTCAGTGTTCCCTCTGGAGTCATGAATAGAGTTTCAGTCTTCCAGAGGGAGAGGGACCGAATGGTGGACAACCACCTACTTAAACCATGTACCCCTACCTAGACAATGTGACTATCTGTGGCCATGACCTGCAGGACCACGACGCTAACTGCAAAAATTCCTCCGGACAGCAAAAGCTCTAAATCTCAAGTATAACCAGAAGAAATGCATGTTCCGCACTTCACGTCTGGCTATACTAGAGTGCATGGAAGAGAATGGAGTCATTGGACCCAACTCTGCGGGTATGCAGCCCCTGCTGGACCTCCCATTCCCCCTTAACATCGAGGTGCCTGAGGTTCTTCTCATACTATGCATGATGGGTCCAAAATTATGCAGACAACGCCCAGCCCCTGGTAAAAAACTATTACCTTTCCCCCATCGGCAGAAGCCCAAGCGGGCTTCACTCACATCAAAGGTGACATTGCCAAGGTGGTGATGCACGCCGTAGACAAATCCATCCCATTCAAAGTGGAAAGCGATGCGTCCAACTTCGCCCTGGGTGCCATGCTAAACCAGGCGGGAAGACCAGGGGCATTTTTCTCATGTACCCTCCAGGGCTCTGAACTCCAGCAGTCAGCCATTGAAAAAGAGGCCCAGGCCATAGTGGAAGCTGTATGCCACTGGAGGCATTACCTAGCCGGCAAACCATTCACCCTGCTGAGTGATTAATGTGCAGTCGCATTTATGTTTAACAGCAAACAGCGAGGAAAAATTAAGAACAACAAAATCCTGAGGTGGAGAATTGAACTGTCCACCTACAACTACTAGATCTTGTACCAGCCCAGAAAGCTCTATGAGCCTCCCAATGCCCTGTCCTGGGGTACCTGCACCAAGGTGCAAGCAGACCACCTCCAAGCCCTACACAACAGCCTCTGCCATCCTGGAGTCACCAGGCTCTATCATTTTGTGAGAGCCCACAACCTCACGTGCTCAGTTGAGGACATCAGGGATCTGACCCACAGCTGCCCAGTCTGTGTGGAGTGCAAGACCATCGACCCTTTCGAACGCCTAAGTATGGATTTCAAGGGCCCCCTCTTCTCCATGAACTGGAACATGTATTTTCTCAATATTGTTGATGAATATTCACAATTCCCATTCGCCATCCCCTGCTCAGATATGACTACGTCCACTCTCATTGTCCATATGTAACCTCTTCATGCTCTTTCGATACCGAGTTACATTTACAGTGACCGGGGTCCTCATTTATGAGTGAGAAGTTATGCCAATACCTGGTAGCTAAAGGCATAGCCACAAGTAGGACCACCAGCTATAACCCCCAAAGGAATGGCAAGGTGGAAAGGGAGGGCACCATTTGGAGGGCAGTCCTCCTGGCCCTAAATTCAAAAGGGCTGCCTATCTCCCAGTACCAAGAGGTCCTACCGGCGTGCTCCACGCCATCAAGTCACTCCTCTGTATAGCGACAAATGCAACGTGCATGAAAAATTATTCTCCTTCCCCAGGAGATCAGCGTCGGGACAACAATACCTGTCTGGCTGATGACCCCAGGACTGTGCTACTCTGGAGATTCACCAGAACCCACACAGCAGACGCCCTAGTCGAGAAGATCCAATCCCCCCTCCCGCCCCCTCCATGCAAAACCCCAGTATGCTTAGTGCAGTAGCAGGATGGGCTGAGAGACACTGTCTCAGTCCGGGACCTGGCTTATGCAGGGGCCCCCGCAAATGAGGCACTCACTGAACCGACTACAGTCGATCGACTAGCACCCCTTCCCTTACCAGTGACTAGCAGGGACACAGTCGAGGATCCAACCCCACCATCGGCACCAGTTCCACCGCCCCAATCCCAACCAGCTTCAACTGATTCTGCTCAGCCATCTGAGTCGCAGCCCATCAGCACCTACCCAGTAACCTACAGCATCACCACAGCTGGCAAAGTAATGGTCAGTTTGACGGACAAAATCACTGGACTGGCTGAACCTGTAAATAGACTTTGTTTCAAAAGAAATAGTGAATATGGTGGAACACTGTACTGGTTGGTCTGTGTCCATTATTGTAACTCATCCCTCTCCAGGATTCCCAATCCCCTCCCTCAGTATTGCCTTGGAATAGGACCAACAACATGTAAGGTATGGCTGTAAGTTTATAGCGATTAAAGCTTGTTAATTTTGACTTCTGGCCCTTTGCAAGCCAATTGATCTCCATGGGATGTCCTATTCCTGGGACCTAACATAATGCTGCCATAATAATTGTTCCACAACTGTCATGAACCCTTCAACTCAGCTTTCAAGCTTGTCTTCCTAATTTACTAAAATATGGTGTTCTGGAAAGAGAGAGAGAGAGAGAGAGAGAGAGAGAGAGAGAGAGAGAGAATGTGTGTGTGTGTGTGTGAGAGAGAGAGAGAGGGGGAGAGAGGTGGGGGAGGTAGAGAAAGAAAGAGAGAAGAGAGGGAGATAGAGGGGAAAGAGAGAGAAAGAAGGGAGAGGGGAAAGAGAGAGAGAGAAGAATAAAGATAGGACAAAGTGCAAAATAAGAAGAATACATAAAAAAGAAGAAAACAAAAGAGAGAAAACCTGAGGGAACGATTTAAAGAGAAATGAACGAAAAAACTAAAAATGAAAAGGATAGATGAAAACAGAAAGCTGTTTGAAATGCATCAAAGTGAAACATTACCACTTTTTCCTCCACAGATGCTTCCTGAATTGCTGTTTCTTTCCACTATTCTATTTTGATTCCCGGCAGCTGCATTATTTTTGCCAATTGAACAAACAGAAACACTGATTTCCGTATGTCCGTTCAGAACATCCCAGAGTACTTTTTGAACTGCTGCCATTCTTGTATTGAGAATCAATATGTGCGCGCCAAACCCCTATAAACATGGACAGCCATATCATCTGCTCTGGCAACTCTTAGGAGATAAATATTGCCCACGGTATCAAACGTGAAATAGCACCTGGGAATCTGCATTATATCTTCCAGAGAAACCAGTGTTACAGAAAGACAGTGCCACATTGTTCTGCTCCTACAAGAGTAATAGGGTTGGAGAGCACACTCAAATATCTGGAGCTGGACTTGTACCCTTGGCTTTTTGACACTGAAAGATCACTGCCCCATTAATCCAAGTTACAGCTGATGCTCAAGAGCCAAATTACAATTTAGCTAAGAAAATAAACTTGCAGCCATTGATTCATAGACTCCTTTGAGCTAATGGCAGCTGTTTACAAGGATCTCAGCCATACATTTTGCTCTGAGATACTTTACAGCCAGCTTGACTCTTGTTAAGACACTTGGGGATTTTGATCTGTAGTGAGATGGTACCAGCAAACTTGGCAAAACTTTTACCATGGGTGATCTGCAATATTTCCCACTGTTGTTTCCATCTATGGGAAAATCTTGATAGATGCTATTTGGCAAAGATATTGCGGGTCAAGGATTTAAAACCCACCCACACAGAACTTAACATTAATATTCCCTGAAGGCAGAACTCTTCTATTTACTTGTCTCCTTCACAATTTTTAAATTAATTTCATATTTTTAAGAACCAACTCCTTGTATTTCTTTAAAATTTGGAGCGAAGTTAGTATTTTTCTCTCTGGGCTTCACACTTGATGCGTGTGTACCATTGTTTCATCTGGTTGTACGTGTTCTGGTTAGTGTAGCGGTTGGTGCAACGCTATTGCAGCGCCAATGACCAGGGTTCGAATCTGGCTCTGTCGGCAAGGAGTTTGCACATTCTCCCTGTGTGTCTCTCTCTCTCTTTCCAGAACACCATATTTTAGTAAATTAGGTCTCCTCTGAGTGCTCCAGATTCCTTCCACCTTTCAAAAGCATACTGGGGTTGTAACTCAATTTGGAGTAATTGGGCTTGTGGGCCGGAAGAGCCTCTTAACTTGCAACAATTCTCTGCTTATGTACAGTCAGCTGATAATAAACTTGAACTTGAAGGAAGTGGTCAGATCCTTCTTGTGATTGAAAGAGTGAGAGGCGAGCGGGATTTATTGGAATGGAACCAGAGCTGGGATCTCAAGGGAAGCTTGACTACCATTGAGCATGGTGGGGAGGGGATGAAGGGGAGACGTGAAAGCCACTTCAAATAGTGAAGATTTCCATATAACCATTTATGGCGCGGAAACAGGCCATATCAGCCTTTTGAGTCTGCGCCGATTAACTTGAACAACTTTGCTAGATCCCTCCTCCCATTCTCCACCTTATATCCATCTACACATCCAACCTTCTCTTAAATGACAGAAAGGACCCTGCTGCAACTATCTCTATTGGAAGATCATTCCATTCCACTCACTCAGTGAAAAAGCATCCTTTAATATTTCTCCTAAAGTTTTGCCCCCTTACCCTTAACTCATGCCCTCTTGTTCCAACCTCCCCTGCCCTCAGGGGAATGTCTATTTATGTCTAGTCTATTTATTCCTTTCATAATTTTAAATACCTCTATCAAGTCCCCTCTGAGTCGTCTACATTCCAATGAATAAAGTCCTAGTCTCCTTAATCTCTCCCTGTAATCCAGATGCTGTAAGCCAGGCAACATCCTTGTAAACCTTCTCGGCACCCTCTCCACCTTATCTATATCCTTTCTATAATTTGGAGACCAGAACTGAGGACAGTACTCCAAACCTGGCCTCACCAGTGTCTTAAACAGCTGCAGCATCACCTCCCAGCTCCTATACTCTATACTATAGGAACATAGGAAGTAGGAACAGGAGTAGGCCAAAAATGGCCCATCGAGCCTGCTCCGCCATTCAATACGATCATGGCTGATCTAATTTATGACCTAACTCCACCTACCTGCCTTCTCCCCATATCCCCTAATTCCTCTATCATGTAAAAATTTATCTAACCGAATTTATGAAGGCCAGCATACCATATGCCTTCTTAACCACCTTGTCTACATGGGATCTTTCATCCCACTCTTCCAAACAAACCAAATTCTTCTGTAATCCAAGAAAACCTTCCTCATTATCCACCACTCCCCCTATTTTCGTATCATCCGCATATTTGCTTACCCAGTTAACCACACCCTCCTCTAAATCATTTCAAAGGATAAGAACAAATGGTGCACAATTCTGCCTGAATCTAAACACACTCTGCTGGGGGAACAGGAGAATGGCCAATGTTTTGAGCTGAAACCCTTTATCTACTCTTGAATTCAAAAGTCACAGTGATATTGCAGCTCTATAAAACTCTGATTAGACCACACTTAGAGTGTTGTGTTCAGTTCTGGTTGCCTCATAATAAGAAGGATGTGGAAGCTTTAGGGAAAGTGTTGAAGAGATTTACCAGGTAGCTGTCTGGATTGGAGAATGTCTTATGAAACAAGACTGAGCGAAGTAGGGACTTCCTCTTTGAGAAGTGTCTTACCAAAGGTGTATAAGATTATGAGAGACATAGAAAGGGTGGACAGCCAGCATCTTTGTTCCACGGCAACAATAGCCAATACCAGAGGTCATTGTTTAAGGTAAGTGGAGGAAAATATAGCGGAGACAACAGAGGTGGTGGGTGCCTGGAATGCATTGCCCGGGATGGTGGTGGAGGCTGGTACAATAGGGATGATTAAATGACTCTTATACAGCCAGATAGATATAAGAAAAATGGAGGGTTATTGTAGAGCTCGTTGAAAGAACCAAAGACTTGTTGATCCAAACCAAGGCTTTTATTAGCAAAAGACAGGAGCTCTTCACAGGTGGCCGACCAGTCTGGAATGATCCGACCTGGGTAGGGATGCAACCTTTAAGGTCCAGACAGTAGGTGTGGCTAAGCTCTCAGCCAATCGCTGTAAGCACAGTCTAGATACTGTAACTATATACACTATATACATTGGTGATAGATCTGTACCATCACAGTTATGGCCTATGAAGAGATTGAATGGAGTATTTTTATATAGGTTTGCACAACATCACAGTTCCAATGGGATGTTTTTGTGTTCTGAGGCTGTGCACTCTGGTCACAGAATCCCCCACCAGAAGAAACATCCTCTCCATGTCCAGTCCTTTCAGTATTCGGTAGGTTTCAACGAGCTCCTCCCTTCCCCTTCTGCACTCTTACTGTCAGTTTTTTCGCACAAGGATCACTGTGAATATTTATCATCTCGTGGTGTCCCACCAACCAGCAAACAAACCGGCTCCCAAAATGGTGGATGTGCTGTGGAAAGCACGGGAAAATGACCTGCAGCCAACACAGGTTTTTATCAGGGCTGATGGCATCACTGATGACATCACTTCCTGTCCATGTGACAGAAGCGGTGACGGATAAAAGCCCAGCACGCAAGCCTGGAGGTGTCAGTCTTGCACTGAACTCCACAGCGTGTACATCGGCTTCCCCGCGTATACATCAACTCGACAACGTGTACGGTGATTCCACAATGTGTACACTGTCGTCTTCGTGCAGTTGGATAATCATGTTGAGGAACTTTGGGGGACATCCGATGCGCTCTAGTATTTGCCAAAGCCCTTTCCTGCTCACGGTGTCGAAGGCTTTGGTGAGGTCAACAAAGGTGATGTAGAGTCCTTTGTTTTGTTCTCTGCACTTTTCTTGGAGCTGTCTGAGGGCAAAGACCATGTCAGTAGTTCCTCTGTTTGCGCGAAAGCCGCACTGTGATTCTGGGAGAATATTCTCGGCGACACTAGGTATTATTCTATTTAGTAGAATCCTAGCCAAGATTTTACCTGCAATGGAGAGCAACGTGATTCCCCTGTAGTTTGAGCAGTCTGATTTCTCGCCTTTGTTTTTGTACAGGGTGATGATGGTGGCATCACAAAGATCCTGAGGCAGTTTTCCTTGGTCCCAACAAAGCTTGAAAAACTCATGCAGTTTGGCATGCAGAGTTTTGCCACCAGCCTTCCAGACCTCTGGGGGGATTCCATCCATACCTGCTGCTTTGCCACTTTTCAGTTGTTCGATTGCCTTATATGTCTCATCCTGGGTGAGGACTTCATCCAGCTCTAGCCTTAGGGGCTGTTGAGGGAGCTGGAGCAGGGCGGAATCTTGGACTGAGCGGTTGGCACTGAAAAGAGATTGGAAGTGTTCTGACCATCGGTTGAGGATGGAGATCTTGTCGCTGAGGAGGACTTTGCCGTCTGAGCTGCGCAGCGGGCTTTGGACTTGGGGTGAGGGGCCGTACACAGCCTTTAGAGCCTCGTAGAAACCCCTGAAGTCGCCAATGTCCGCGCTGAGCTGGGTTCGCTTGGCGAAGCTAGTCCACCACTCATTTTGGATCTCCCGGAGTTTGCGCTGAAGATGGCTGCATGCGCGACGGAAGGCTTGTTTCTTCTCTGGACAGGATGACTTTGTAAGGTGAGCCTGGTGGGCAGCTCGCTTCTTTGCCAGCAGCTCCTGGATTTCCTGGCTGTTTTCGTCAAACCAGTCCTTGTTTTTCCTGGAGGAGAAGGCCAGTACCTCTTCAGTGGATTGCAGTATGGTAGTCTTCAACTGATCCCAGAGGGTTTCAGGGGACGGGTCCGTGAGGCGGGTAGTATCGTCGAGCTTTGCTTTGAGGTTTGCCTGGAAGTTACCTCTCGCTTCGTCTGACTGCAGGTTTCCAACATTGAACCTCTTTCTGGGGGCTTTACTGTTCCTGGGCTTTGGCTTGAAGTGAAGGTTGAGCTTGCAGCGAACCAGCCGGTGGTCAGTGTGGCATTCCGTGCTAGGCATGACCCTGGTGTGGAGCACATCTCGTTTGTCACTTTCTCGCACCAGGATGTAGTCCAGGAGGTGCCAGTGTTTGGATCGGGGGTGCATCCAGGTGGTCTTAAGGCTGTCCCTCTGCTGAAAAAGGGTGTTTGTAATGACAAGCCGCTGTTCTGCGCAGAGCTCCAACAGGAGGCGCCCATTGTCGTTGCACTTGCCGACGCCATGCTTGCCCAGGATTCCTGGCCACGTTTCTGAGGTCGGGTCAGATACAGCAATGAGCTCTCTGAACCCTTCTCCATTAACAATGGTGTGAAGCAAGGCAGTGTTCTCGCACCAACCCTCTTTTCAATCTTCTTCAGCATGATGCTGAACCAAGCTATGAAAGACCCCAACAATGAAGACGCTGTTTACATCCGGTACCGCACGGATGGCAGTCTCTTCAATCTGAGGCGCCTGCAAGCTCTCACCAAGACACAAGAGCAACTTGTCCGTGAACTACTCTTTGCAGACGATGCCGCTTTAGTTGCCCATTCAGAGCCAGCTCTTCAGCGCTTGACGTCCTGCTTTGCGGAAACTGCCAAAATGTTTGGCTTGGAAGTCAGCCTGAAGAAAACTGAGGTCCTCCATCAGCCAGCTCCCCACCATGACTACCAGCCCCCCCACATCTCCATCGGGCACACAAAACTCAAAACGGTCAACCAGTTTACCTATCTCGGCTGCACCATTTCATCAGATGCAAGGATCGACAATGAGATAGACAACAGACTCGCCAAGGCAAATAGCGCCTTTGGAAGACTACACAAAAGAGTCTGGAAAAACAACCAACTGAAAAACCTCACAAAGATAAGCGTATACAGAGCCGTTGTCATACCCACACTCCTGTTCGGCTCCGAATCATGGGTCCTCTACCGGCATCACCTACGGCTCCTAGAACGCTTCCACCAGCGTTGTCTCCGCTCCATCCTCAACATCCATTGGAGCGCTTTCATCCCTAACGTCGAAGTACTCGAGATGGCAGAGGTCGACAGCATCGAGTCCACGCTGCTGAAGATCCAGCTGCGCTGGATGGGTCACGTCTCCAGAATGGAGGACCATCGCCTTCCCAAGATCGTGTTATATGGCGAGCTCTCCACTGGCCACCGTGACAGAGGTGCACCAAAGAAAAGGTACAAGGACTGCCTAAAGAAATCTCTTGGTGCCTGCCACATTGACCACCGCCAGTGGGCTGATATCGCCTCAAACCGTGCATCTTGGCGCCTCACAGTTCAGCGGGCAGCAACCTCCTTTGAAGAAGACTGCAGAGCCCATCTCACTGACAAAAGACAAAGGAGGAAAAACTCAACACCCAACCCCAACCAACCAATTTTCCCTTGCAACCGCTGCAACCGTGTCTGCCTGTCCCGCATCGGACTTGTCAGCCACAAACGAGCCTGCAGCTGACGTGGACTTTTACCCCCTCCATAAATCTTCGTCCGCGAAGCCAAGCCAAAGAAACACTGTCGTCTATAGTAGCTCAGTATAGAATATTTCGCTACAATCTATTTTTTTTGTATTTATTGTCTCTTTGTTATTAACTACACTACCAGACTTGTTTTTTAGTGATTTTTGCAATTTTGTTAACAAAGTACCTGTACGGCTGCAATGAGTAAGAATTTTGGTGCACATGTGCATGGTACAATGTGTATGACAATAAACTCGCCATCATTTATCAGAGTAAGCCATTCCCGCTCCTATTTTCCCATGTTCTGATTAAGATGCCTTTCTCCAGGGAATACTATCTTTTGAGCTTTTCCATGTGAATTTGGATTTCTTTTTCCTTGGGTACTGCCCGAAGCAGGGAACCTGCTTGGGATTGAGAATTACCGCCATTTTAAGCCACACTCTCTCCCTCCCTATTCCATTACCTCAGCTTCCTGGTAAAATCTCTTCTGTATCCTTTCCAAAGCTTCAGTTTCCTTCCTGTATTCTCGCTAGTTGCATCACTGCCGGGTAGGAAGGTGCCAATACTCAGGACAGGAAATTAACTCCAGAGGGTTGTTAACTCGGCCTGCGACATCACAGCCCCAGACTTCACTCCATTGAAGACATCGACAAAAGTCGGTATCTTAAAAAAGCAGCCTCTATAATCAAGGACCCCACCATTCGGGCCATGCCCTCTTCACTCTGCTACCATCAGCAAAAAGGTACAGGAGCCTGAAAACGGACATCCAGTGGCACAAGGACAGCTTCTTCCCCTCCCCCATCAGATTCCTGAATGAACGCAAACACTTTCTCTTTCTCTTGCACTGTTTCTATTTATTTCAAAATGTGGTTCATAAATGTTTGCACTGTGACACTGCCACAAAACAACCAATGTCGTGACATGTTCATGACAATAAATTCTGATACAGATTCTGTTTCTATTACTGCAATGGGGTGACCCAAATGACACACAATGCTTCAAGTGCAGCCCAACCAAAATGCATGATAGCTGCCATGCAACGTTGTTGCTCGTGTTCTCAATGAAGACAAACATATCATACACTTTCTTTACCACCCTGTCTACTTGCAGGAAGCAATGAACCGGGAGCTCCAAATCCCTCTGTACAACACTGGGTTGCAGTCTAAAGGCAATGAGGTCTTCCTGCAACAATACAAGATGGTACCTGGACCCTGCAACAGTTTCCAACATCCTATTTGGGGAAAGATATTATTTAATTTGAGGTGGTAGAGGCAAGGTTCACTTTGATGATCCCAGATATGGAGGGATTGTGTTATGAAAATTAAACTAGTAGGCCTAGAGTTTGAATGGGAGGTGATTTTATTGAAACTAGGGACAGGGTAAATGCTGAGATGTTTCTTCTCATGAAGTCCAGAACCAGAGGGGATGGTCCCACAATAAGGGCTACCTATTTAAGTTAGAGATGAGGAAGAATTCCTTCTCTCAGCTTTGGAACTCCCTGCCCTAGAGAATTATGGGACTGTGTCCTTGGTCATTATCTGCCTCCGATTTCTAATACACAACTGAACGAATGGTTATGGGGGGGGGGGAGGGGGGAACGGACAGGACAAAGAATTTTCCAAGTAACTGTGATCCAAATGAATGGCAGGAGAAGACCTACTTTGTATGGTTTTAGATTCTGAAGCTTGTGCGGTTGGCTTTGAACTCATAGAACACTACAGCACAGTACTGGTCCTTCAGCCCAGCCCACCCATAAATTCCTTAAAAAAATACTAAACCATGCTTCCAGATTGCTAGCCCATTGCTCAGTAACAAAGCCAGGTGGAAAGGGAGTTTTAAAGAGAGACTGCATGGGCTGGGGCTTTATTCCTGGAGCAAACAAAATCATGAAAGCATTGATAACGTGGACAGTCACTGTCTCTTTCCCCCAGAGTAAGGGGTTTCTAAAACTTGAGAAAATGGAAATATTTAAAGAGGACCTGAGGGAACAAGCTTCCAGAAGTGGTAAAGATGGGGACAATTAAAATGCTAACAGATATTTAGACAGGCACATGGATTGGAAATGTTGTTGAGGAATATAGGCTAAATGCTGGGAACTAGCTCAGGTAGACAACAGCCCAAGCAAGGGCTGTAAAACTCTTCAACTCTATAATCTTTTGTACTTCTGTCAGGTCAATCTCACTCGAGAGACAAAAAGCCCAGGCTATCTAATCAGCTAAAGTCCTCCAATCCAGGCAACATCCTGGAGAATCTCCTCTATACTCTCTCCTGCGCAATCACATGATCTAATTGAATGGCGGAATAGGTTGGAGGGGCTGAATGCCCTTCCCTGACCCTCTGTTCTGAGGTTGTTGAAGCATCAAACGATTTGGCCACCAGTTGCAGAATGTGGTTTTACGCAAGGGAACAATATTGTGATAGATGAATCAAAGTGTATTTTGGTTTAAGTGCAATTATATGCCTCTGAATAGGAAATGACATTTCACACAATAGAGGCTGATTGAGCTGTGAGCGGCTTCTCCCCAGGGTCTAAGAAGTGATTTGACTCAAGGTTAAAACATGAAATTTTGAGAGGAGTCACGTGATGGAGTAGTGGCCGGACGGTGAACTCCAGCCCTCTCCAGAAAAGTCGGGAAAAACAAGAGAAAACACAAAGGCACAGAAATAAAAGTTACAGAAAAGTGAGTATAAAGGTGGAAAGAAGATGGCGACAAAAAAAGAAAAATCGAAAGCAACGGCAAGAGAGGAAGAGAAGACAAAGGAGGAAAAAGGTGAAGGCCTTACCTGTCCGAAGAGGCCCGCTGCGGAGAGAGAAACCCGCTCCCTCAGGTCGGTAAATAATGGACTACAAAAATGGCTCGCTGAGCCGAGTAAAAGTGCGCAACCGCGCATGCGCGATACTTCGCGCATGCGCGATGCGAATGAAAAAAAACACACCGACGGGAGGGGGGACCAGCTGGGGAGTCGATCTCCACAGCAGGCAACGACAGCTGCAGAACACCTGCAGCAAGAAGAGACCACAGAAGACAATAGAAACAAGAAAGAAGAGGAGGAAAGGGCAACAAAGAAACAACAGATGGCCAACCCAGAGGAAGAAGAAGAGGAAGAGTATGGTGAAATAGAAGAAGAAAAGATAGGCAAGGTAAAGGATATACTTGCTCTTATTAAAGGATACATGGAGTCATTTAAAGAATGGCAAACACAGGAATTTAAGGATTTAAGAAAAAGAATAAACAACACAGAAGAGAAAATAAATAAAATGGAGATGACCTTAACAGAAATGGGAAAAAAAATGGACAAGATGGAAGAGCGGGCAGTAGCAGCAGAAATGGAGGTAGAAGACTTAAAAAAGAAATTGGAGAAATCTAATAAAAAAAACTAAAGAGACACAAGAACTACTAGCTCAAAAAATAGATACAATGGAAAACCATAACAGAAGAAATAACATAAAGATAGTGGGCCTTAAGGAAGATGAAGAAGGCAAGAATATGAGGGAGTTTATAAAAGAGTGGATCCCTAAGACCCTAGGATGTCCAGAACTACAGCAAGAAATGGAAATAGAAAGGGCACATAGAGTATTGGCCTCTAAACCACAACCACAACAAAAACCAAGATCTATTGTAGTAAAATTCCTAAGATATACTACAAGAGAAAAGGTACTGGAGAAGACAATGGAAAAAGTAAGAGAGGGCAACAAGCCACTGGAGTACAAAGGGCAAAAAATCTTCATTTATCCAGATATAAGTTTTGAACTCCTAAAGAAGAGAAAAGAGTTCAATACAGCAAAGGCGATTTTATGGAAGAAAGGGTATAAATTTATACTAAAGCATCCAGCGGTATTGAAAATATTTATTCCAGGACAACAAAACAGACTATTCTCGGATCCAGAAGAAGCACGAAAATTTGCAGAACAATTACAAAAATAGACTGAGGGAGGAAGACGGGTAATGAGAGTTAAAATGATCACGATTGATATGTATGTGGGTAAAGACAAAAATAGACTGAGGGATGAAGACGGGTAATGAGAGTAAAAATGATCACGATTGATATGTATGCGGGTAAAGAGGTATAAGAGTGAATAGAGACAATGAACATACATGAATGTATCTGTACTTAGAGGAAAATATAGATAGTATAGACAAGAATTAATAAGGGAAGGTAATGGAATAGAGAGAATAAGGAGGGAATTAAAAGAGTGACCTTTGTGACATATGAAAAGTGAAATCTTTTCTGGGGGAGGCGGGGTGGGGGGAAATAGCGGTCACTGCAAAATCAGTTGATGCTTGCGAGTGGATTCGCAAATCCAAATGGAGAGGGGAGATGTGGTTGTCCGACAAGGGTGGACACCATAAATCACATTAGCCATGATATACACTATTTCTTTTTCACACATATACAGTGACTTTTTCTCCCCCCCCACCCTTTCCTCCCAAACCACCCCCCCCCCACCCCCCCCTCTCATCCATTTTAGGTATACAATCTAGGTTGCATTAAGCCAGTCAGACAATGTTGTCATTCAACAAAATTACACCAGAAATTCTACTGAGTCCATTCTTTTCTTTCCTTCTCCTTCCATCAACTTAGGTACTGTTTGTCCCCGGTAGGTTTTCGCTATTGTATTTAATGTAAGGCTCCTATACTTGCTCGAATATTTCAATATTATTTCTTAACCTATCTGTTATTTTTTCTAATGGAATACATTTATTCATTTAAATTTAGTAGTTTCTTCCTTTTAATTTGGTTATGTATTCCATTAATATTTAAAGACATATAGTTCAGCATAGCCCTTTTATATTTTGTTTATCTTCTCTTTCTGTTTTTCCATCATTACCTTTCCTCCTTTTCCATTTCTGTTTTCTTATTTTCAACTCTTTATAAGACAACATTCCTACAACATCCAACATTTTCCTTAAAATGATCACGATTGATATGTATGTGGGTAAAGACAAAAATAGACTGAGGGATGAAGACGGGTAATGAGAGTAAAAATGATCACGATTGATATGTATGTGGGTAAAGAGGTATAAGAGTGAATAGAGACAATGAGCATACATGAATGTATCTGTACTTAGAGGAAAATATAGATAGTATAGACAAGAATTAATAAGGGAAGGTAATGGAATAGAGAGAATAAGGAGGGAATTAAAAGAGTGACCTTTGTGACATATGAAAAGTGAAATCTTTTCTGGGGGGGCGGGGTGGGGGGAAATAGCGGTCACTGCAAAATCAGTTGACGCTTGCGAGTGGATTCGCAAATCCAAATGGAGAGGGGAGATGTGGTTGTCCGACAAGGGATAAAGGACAACTCAGGAGGGGAAGGTGAGATTGGGGATAAAGAAGATAGAAATAGGATATCCCTGGCTTCTTTATGTGTTTGGTGTTCTGCCCACTTGAACACCCTGGTTAATGGCAATGTCACTTGCTCCTCTCTGAGCTAGCTCCAACCCAGCTTGAACTCTCATGACTTGTGTGATGTGCTGCTCAAACCACGAAGGCTGTACTGCAGGCTTAAGACTTGGACACAAGGTTCAGTTGCCCTTTTAGCTCCATGTGCTCCATTCCTGCCCAAGGGCCGTCCTGAGCCTTTATATGGGGCCGGTGATCGGCAGGGAGTAGGTGGAGCCAGCCTCCCAGGTTCCCTCCATGCAGGTACAGTGGGTCGCCCCCTGCAGTCGGGAGGCAGGAATGCAGACAGGCGCAGGCAGTCACAGACAGCCCAGTGTGAGGCATTCCCTGTTGAGGCAGCTTGCCACCAGTCACTGCCAGGACACACAGTTGGAACACATGCCATTTAAAAGAAATGCTTCTACCTCGTCTAGAGCAAGGTTCCTGTTCAAGGTTGAAAGTTCCTTTTATTGTCACATAATAAATCATAAATATGTACTTTAACTTTTACATGCAATAAGGGAAACACAAAGTGTCACCATGCACATTGCCTGGTGCCCTTCGCAATTACCAGAAAGTAAAGCAAGAGTGTTCCTTCATAGGCAGTGGGTGTCTGTGGATTTGCCTCCAGTGCTCGAGCAGCCTCTTCCGAGTCACAGACTCCTGTTCAAATCATTGGTAAACACGAGCTCCAGACGCAGACCTCCAATACAGTCAGGAAGCCTTCAGCACCCGAAGCCCTTTGGGAGCCCATCTTGCCTTCAGCATCCTCTTGAATCCCAGTTCCAACACCTGGGTCGCATGAGCCAGTCTCCAACAGCCCGCAGCCTGCGCAGGTCCTTCGACCCCGAGCTGTCAGCAGCCCCGCAGCGGGTGTGAGTCCATCGACCGCACTTAGCCAACAGTCCACAGCCTCTGTGGGTCATTCGGGCTCTGAGAACCCTGCTGGTCCGCTGCCATGGCCATCTTCCCTGTGGGGACATCTTTACACCTCTACCAGCATGTTGGGGTTCAAGAACAATTTCTTTCCAATGGTTATCATGCTCTTGAACCTCCCTTGTGTACTTTAGTTGATAAAGAGCATCCTGATGTTTGTATATTTGCTGTTCAGGTGTTCCATTTTCTGTCCCATTTTTCCAGCTGATCCAGATCCCTCTACAAACTTTGAAAACCTTCTTCACTGTCTAAAGCGCCTCCAATCTTAGTGTCATCTGCAAACTTGCTGATCCAATTTGCCACATTATCATCCAGATCATTGATATAGATGACAAACAACAATGGTCCCAGCACCAATGTCTGAGGCACATCACTAGTCACAGGCCTCCAGTCTGATAGGCAGTAATCCACCACCATTGTCTGGATTCTCCCATCCAGCCATTGTCAAATCCATTTTACTACCTCACCATGAACCTTCCTGGCTAACCTCTCATGTGGGACCTTGTCAAAGGCCTTACTAAAGTCCATGTGAACAACATCTACAGTCTTTCCTTCATCAACTCTCCTGGTAATTATCTCAGAAAGCTCCATAGAAACATAGAAACATAGAAGATAGGAGCAGGAGTAGGTCATTCGACCCTTCGAGCCTGCTCCGCCATTCAACGAGATCATGGCTGATCTTAAAGTTCAGTACCCCGTCCCCGCCTTCTCTCCGTAACCTTTAATACCCTTATACTGAAGAAATAGATCTAATTCCCTCTTAAATATATTTAATGAACTTGCCTCTACTGCCCTCTGTGGCAATGAATTCCACAGATTCACCACCCTCTGGGTATAGAAATTCCTCCTCATCTCGGTCCTAAATGGTTTGCCTATTATCCTCAAACCATGGCCCCAGGTTCTGGATTTTCCCATCATTTGAAACATCCCATCTGCATCCATTCTGTCCAGTCCTGCCAGAATTTTATAGGTCTCCATGAGATCCCCTCTCAATCTTCTAAACTCCAGCGAGTACAATCCCAATTTGCGCAATCTTTCCTCATAAGTCATTCCTGCCATTCCAGGTATCAGCCTGGTGAATCGCCTCTGCACTCCCTCCATTGCAAGAACATCCTTCCTTAGATAAGGTGACCAAAACTGCACACAATACTCCAGGTGGGGTCTCACCAAGGTTCTGTACAGCTGCAGTAAGGTATCCTTGTTCCTATACTCAAACCCTCTTGATATGAAGGCCAACATACCATTTGCCTTTTTAACCACCTGCTGTACCTGCATGCTCGCCTTCAGAGACTGATGTACAAGTACCCCTAGGTCTCTCTGCACTTCCCCATCTCTTAATCTATTGCCATTCAAATAGTAATCTGCCCTCCGGTTTGTATTACCAAAGTGGATAACCTCACATTTATCCACATTGTAATGCATTTGCCATGTATCTGCCCAGTCCCTCAATTTATCCAAATCACACTGGAGCTTCCTGACCCCCTCTTCCGTGCACACAACCCCTCCTAGCTTAGTGTCATCTGCAAATTGGAGATATTACATCCAATCCCCTCATCCAGATCATTAATGTAAATTGTGAACAGCTGGGGTCCCAGTACAGATCCCTGTGGTACCCCACTGGTCACCGCCTGCCACTCAGAAAATTAGCCATTTATCCCAACTCTCTGTCTTCTACCTGCCAGCCAGTTCTCAATCCACATCAATACTTTGCCCCCAATCCCATGAGCCTTGATTTTGGAAGCCAGTCATTTATGCGGGACCTTATCGAAGGCCTTTTGGAAGTCCAGGTACACCACATCCACTGGCTCTCCCCCATCTATCTTACCTGTCACCATCTCAAAGAATTCCAATAGATTTGTCAAGCACGATTCACCTTTTGTAAATCCATGTTGACTCCATCCGACCCCTTCTCTGCTAGTCATATGCTCTGCTATTACATCCTTAATAATGGATTCCATCATTTTGCCCACTACTGATGTAAGGCTCACAGGCCGATAATTCCCCGCTTTTTCTCTACCCCCCTTTTTAAATAGTGGGGCACTCTCCAATCTGATGGCATTAACATTGACTTCTCCGGTTTCTATTAGGCCCCTTCCCTCTCTCTCTCTCCCCCTCTCTCTCTCTCTCTCTCTCTCTCTCTCTCTCTCTCTCTCTTGCTCTTTTCCAATCTCCCTGTCTCCTTTACTTACACACCACTTTAAGTAATCCCTATGCCATCAGTGCTCTGTGATTAGTAAGGGATTGCTTTAGGAGGTATGTAAGTGGGAAGGGAAGGTTAAGAATCACTGCTCTAGACCCAAATGTTACTGAAATATTTTGCTTGAGAAAAATTGTCATTGGCCCATTTCCTTTGGAGTTATGAAACCGTGCACATAATGAGTCAGTGGTTTTTAAACTTTTTCTTTCCACTCACATACCACCTTAAGCAATCCCTTACTAATCATAGAGCACTGACGGCATAGGGAATACATGTTTCATCTTGTATTCGTATGTGTGAGTTCTCAGACAACACATAGATGAAGGAAAAGATTCTTTACTTTAAAGTTGTTGTGAACAGTGCCATGAAGCTTGCCATGAGGGTGCAAGCCTCCATTACACATCTTGCATACTGTCTCTTGCTCTGTGTCAGCCCCCTGCTGGCAGCCAAGTCTAATGAAACAGGAACTATAATCAAGGTCTTGCTAGTGGCCATGCAAACATGATTACTATCATTTCAATACAAAAAGTGGTGTGTGAGTGGAAAAGAAAAGATTGAGAACAACTCCACTGTAAGATTTGCTAAACATGACCTACCATGCACTAAGCCATGTTGGCTATCCCTAATCAGTCCCTGACTATCCAAATACTTATATATCCAATCTCTTAAAACACCTTCCCAAGTATATCCAGTCTCCAGGGAGGGGTTGGGTTTGAGGAAAACAGAATGGGAGCAGGTTAAGGAGAGATGGACACAATGGAACTGGGCCGGGTTGGGGGTAGTGGCTGAAATTGGAAAGCCTAATGTGTTCCAGACTACCCAGTTTGATATGTTGTTCATGACAATGGATGAGGTTGAAGACACTCGTGTCTCTCTGTGGGAATAGTGAAGGGAATTGAAATGGCCGGCAATGCAAAGACAAAGTGCTGGTGCTTAATGAGATGACAGCCCAATCTGAACAAATAAATTCAGTGAAGAGACCGGAATTGAAATATGGGAGAGATATTAGTCGGCTGTGGGATTGGAAGTGGTTACAGAGAGAGACTTGCAAATGTGTTTGTGCACTTTGATTGTTTACACGGGCCACTGTGGGAGTTATTTTTGGTGGTGCCTTCACATCAGTGACCTATTGTTGGGAAATATGTGCAGAGCTGAACTTAATCAACAATGATGAGTGTTTTCATTACTCTGTGGAGTTTGCTCTCGAGTTAATAGTTAGTGGAAGGGAGCTGCAACAGTCCTCTTTCCCAATGTTAATGTCCTCTTTCCCAATGGAGTCTTTCCTTGTTCCATTGTTTTGTTTCACACTTCCAAGATGGCTCAATGTCACCTCTGGTCCAGGGCTGCACCCTCCACTCCAGCCCGTTGGTCTGAAAGGCCTATGATCCAGGCAGGTACAAAATCACAACATGGTCCACAGTGCAGGTTAAGGGCCTCAGCTTACATTCTGTGTGTCACAGAACATAAACTCTGGTTAGACCACACTCGGAGTATTACATTCATTTCTGATCACCTCATTGCTGGAAGGATCCTTCAGAGAGGGTGCAGAGGAGATTTACCAGGATGTTTAATTCACAGAAGTGTTAGAGACACTCAGCAGGTCACTCAGCTTTCTTTCTGGAAAAGGTACACAAGCAACGATTTGGGCCTAAGCCCTTCGTTAAAGTATGAATAAAAAACAGGCAGGCTCCTGAATTAAAAGGTGGGGGGTGGGGGGGGGGAGGAAAAGAGGGACAGGTGGAGGAGCACAGCCCCTCAGGCCTGTGGATATGGTTGGGAGGGCAGAAGAGAAAAAAAAAAGCTGAATGGGGGAGAGGGTAGCTCTTTGACTGGAGAGGGAAGGAGGGTGGGGAGCCTAAGGAAAGGAGACAGGGAGATTGGAAAAGAGCAAGAGACACAGAGAGAGGAGAGGGTGGGAGGGGAGGGGCCTAATAGAAACCGGAGAAGACAATGTTAATGCCACCAGGTTGGAGAGTGCCCGGACAGAATATTAAGTGCTGTTTGTCCAATTTAGAGATGGTCTTGGTTTGGCAGCACACGAGACTGTGGACAGCATGTGGGAGTGGGGCACAGAATTGAAATGGTTAACCACTGAGATGTTGCCTGGATTGGGGAGGATGTCATCTGAACCAATGTGGACAGAGCAAGGGCTTTTCTCTTTGGAGTGACCAAGGATGAGAGGAGACTTAATCGTGGTAAATAAGATGATAAGGGGCTTAGATAGGGTGGACAGCCTGCATATTTTTCCTGAGGCAAATAGAGATTATCTGTTTAAGGTGTGTGCTAACAATAACCACACCAGCAGCGCGAGTATAAGACAGCTTTAATATACTAATATATTATATACTAATATCTCCAAGGCAAACCTGGAAGGCGAGACTGGAGCTCTGGACTGCTTTATATACAAGGTCACCGGGATGACCCCTGGTGACCTAGTGGTGTAATTACATATCACCACATTCACCCCCCCTTTAAAAAATGGTTATTTCCCCCCCACCTCGTCCTCCTTCCCTTGTTTGTAAGTTTATGTCCAAAATTTTTCATGGCTTCCGTTGCCTTCTGGACCTCCTCGGTAGTGGTATAGGGGTGGGGAGTGTGGTTTGCCTTTCGGCCTTTCTTGGTGGAGGTGTGGGAGTGGGATGTACTAGATGGCCATGTGGGCGGGGGATCCTCTTGTATGGGATTAGGTCCTGCCATCAAGTCTAGGGTGGTGATATTTTGTGGGGCGGGCGTACCCAGGGTCCCGATTTCCAGGGTGGGTGGTAAAGTCTTCTGGGGTGACTCGATGGACGACTGTTCTAGTGACTGCTGCTGTGCTCCTTGTTGACCAGTAGACATCTGTGCTTCCTCCGCGTTGTTCACACATCTGGCCGGCGCAAGATCCCTGGTGGCCACCGAGTCTTCTCTTCCATCTGGGAATGTGACGAATGCATACTGAGGGTTCACGTGTCTCAACTCCACTTGATCCACCAGCGGGTCCGCTTTGTGGAGTCTGCAGTGCTTCCGGAGGAGAACAGGTCCTGGTGTCATCATCCATTTAGGCACCACTGTGCCCGTCGTGGCTTTCCTTGTGAAAGAAAAGATACGGTCATGTGGGGTCACGTTAGTGGCAGTACACAACAAAGAACGTATAGAGTGTAGGGCTTCTGACAACACTTCTTGGCATCTAGTAACAGGCAGGTCTTTTGCTTTTAAAGTCAAGAGGACCGTTTTCCAGATAGTGGCATTTTCCCTTTTCTGTTTGTCTGTGGAGAAAGAAGAGCTCTCCCACCTCTCATTAGCATGAGAATGGGCCTTGGCTGTGGCCTTGGGGCTTCTGCAGACTTTTGCATAATGCCCAAGTTTTCTACAGTTGGAACAGACATTTTCTCTGGTAGGGCAGAAGGTTGTCCTTTCTTTGTCCACAGAAAAAGCACTTGGGACCCTCAAGGTCTGCTACTGCTATGAATTCTTTTCTTTTCGTGGGGCTAGAGAGTCCAGCAGTGTGACGTTTGTCCCAGCCCCAGGGTCCTGTGAGTGCTCGTCCAATTCTTTCTGGGTGCTTTCTAAAGCTTCTGTAATAGTCTCTGCCTCATCTAGCCCCACCATTCCTTTCTCCAACAATCGATGTCTCATCTCAGTGGACCGTATGCCCGCAACAATTCTGTCCCTAATAAGGTCCTCCACATACTCCTGAGCTGATACTGCTTCAAAGTTGCAGCCTCTCACCAGGTCTTTCAGAGAGAGTATAAAGTCTCTGGCACTCCCCTACTTGTTGTGACCTGGTCATGAGTCTGTACCGGGAGTGGAGTTCATTATGCCCCTTACTGTAATGCCTCTGTGAAATGCTCATTGCCTCTTGGTAGGACCTGGCATCCTGTATAAGGGAGTAAGGGTGGTCTCCCAGCTGCGCTAACAGCAGCATTAATAGCTCTTTATCCGATGCCTCAGCACCCTCCATGTAATTTAGAAAGCATCTCTGCCAGCGGCCGAAGTGCGTGCCGGCTCCAGGATGTCTGAGGTCGAGGTCCAGCCTGTCTGGTCACAGCACATGGCTAAGCCGCAGTCTCTGGCCCCTTAGGTGTAGCAAGGGTGGACCCTGGGGTACTGGGAGTTGCTGGTAGAGCCTCTGTGGGGCTTGTGTCTGCTGGAGGAGTAACCTGGGTGGTTGGGGCTGTTGGCTGAGTCTCTGACTTTAGGACATTTGCTGCGGGCTTAAGGGGGATCCCAGCAGTAGCGTCAGGTCTCCGTGGTATTGGGGAAACTGCTGCTTGGGGAGTGACGGTAGCGGTGTCTGCTTTCCCTGGCTCTGGAGTGGTTGGGAATTCTGCACATACGTGGCGATCGGGAGCACGACTTGTGGAGATCCTTCCACCCACACAGAGTGGCCCCTTTCTGATTGGACCTGGGTTTATGGTCGGTGGCGCCTGTACCAGCGAACCCACGGGCAGGCAGGGCTCTTGGCTGTTTCTTACCTGCCCTATCGTACTTCTGTGGTCTTCCCAGCATTCCACTACGATTCCAGTACAGCAGTTTCTCGCCATCTTTGTCCTCGGATGCATGTGCGTGCTAGTTGTCCCCAGTTTCCATTCCTCAGGAAGAGTCTCCAGGTGGTCGGGAATGCACATTAGAGCAGAAGCAGCTTCCATCCTAGTAGCTATCATATTAGTTTATTAAATTGTACTGACAATAACCATACCAGCAGTGCAAGTATAAGACAGCTTTGATAAACTAATATGTACACTAAAAGGTCTTGTCTCTCTGCAAGACAAAGCTGGAAGGCTAGACTGTAGCTCTGGACTGCTTTATATACAAGGTCACTGGGATGACCCCTGGTGACCTAGTGGTGTAATTACATATCACTACAAGGTGAATGGAGGAAAGTTTAAGGGAGACCTAAGAGATAGTTTTTTTTTTATACAGAAAGTGGATGTCTGAAATACATCTCATCTCAGTGGATCGTATGCCCGCAACAATTCTGTCCCTAATAAGGTCCTCCACATACTCCTGAGCTGATACTGCTTCAAAGTTGCAGCCTCTCACCAGGTCTTTCAGAGAGAGTATAAAGTCTCTGGCACTCCCCTACTTGTTGTGACCTGGTCATGAGTCTGTACCGGGAGTGGAGTTCACTATGCCCCTCACTGTAATCCCTCTGTAACATGCTCATTGCCTCTTGGCAGGACCTGGCATCCTGTATAAGGGAGTAAAAGTGGAGGCTGGTACAATATGAACATTTGAAAGATTCTTAGACAGGCATATGGATGTAAGACAAATTGAGGGTTATGGGTGTGAGGTGGGAGAAAATTGTGGGCTGAAGGGCATGTACTGTGTTGTAATGTTCTATGTTTTATGTTCTAACAGTACAGCACAGGAGGATGCCCTTCGGCCCATGTGACATAAGCCAAATATGATGTCCAAATCGAACTAAAGCCCACTGCTTGCCCCTGATAGATTCTCTTCATATTCATCAGAATCAGAATTAATTGTCATCAACATGACAGGAAATTCGTTGTTTTGGGACAGCTTCACAGTGCCAACATTTCTATAAACCACCTTACAAAATAATTATAAAATTATAGGGCAAGAAAAAGTCAAAGTGAGGCAGTGTCTTTGGTTCATTGATTGCTCGGGAATCTGATGGCAGCAGGGAAGAAGCTGTCCTTGTGCCACTGAGGGCTCGTCTTCAGGCTCCTGTACCTTTTTCCCGATGGTAGCAGTGTGAAGAGGGCATGGCCTGGGTAGTGGGGGTCTTTGAGGATAGAGGCTGCTTTTCTTAAGAAACTGACTGATGTAGGTGGAGTGAAGTCTGGTGCCCGTGATGTTGCAGGCCGAGTTAACAACCCTCTGGATTTGTTCCCTGTCCTGAGCATTGGCACCTCCATACCAGACAATGATGCAACCAGCCAGAATGCTCTCTACGGTACACCTGGAGAAGTTTTCGAGAGTCTTTGATGACACATTGAATCTCCTCAGTCTATCTAGAAGGTTCTTCAACATTACTATTGTATCAGTTTCAGCCAATACTCCTGGCAATGCATTCCAGGCACCCACCACTTTTAAAAAACATGCCCCCACATCTCCTTTAAACTCCCCCCCCCCTCCCCTAGCCCCCCCATCTTAAATGTATGTGACATTTTTAGTTTTGGGATAAGGATGTGACTTTCTACCCAATCGAAGCCTCTCTTGATGTTATAAATTTCTATCAGGTCTCCCCTCAGCCTTGAACACTTCAGAGAAAACAACCCAAGTTTATCCAATCTCTGCTTGCAGTTCATACCCTCAAAGCCAGACAAAAAACATCCTGGTTTAGACTCAGGATGAGACACTTAGGACTGAGATGAGAAAAAGTGTCTTCACTCATGGAGTTGGGAACTTGTAGAACTTGTAGAAGGGAATTGAGTTCAGCTCGTTAGATGTATTTAAAAGGGAGAATGGATGTGGGTCTTGCAGCTGAAAAGGTATGTGGAGAGAAAGAAGGAATAAGTCTGTAACTCAATAGAGCTAGATATGGATCTGAGCCATTCTCTGCTTTATCAATTGACTGTGGATGCAGAGAACTTGAAGTCCACATGTCAAAAATCGCACCCTTCTGAAATGTTCTGGAATAGGTCATCATGGCCGTATTGAATGGTGGAGTAGGCTCAAAGGCTGAATGGCTAATAAAAGGCTACTGCTTTCCAAGGATGCTGCACGACCTGCTAAGTTCATCCAGCACTTCATCCTCCTCCTTCCTGGTTCACCCACTGGTCCCTGTCCAACCCCTCCCTTGACCTCATCGTGCCAGCTATCTGCATTCCCAGTCTTAAATTTAGACATGCAGCATGGTAACAGGACCTTCCGGCCCATGTCGCCCAATTACCCCAATTAACCTACAACTCCCCCCCCCCACCCCCCGCACTTCGTTTTGTAGGGTGGGAGGAAACCAAATCAGGCACCAGAAAATGTACCAACTCCTTATTGACTTGTGTTGCTTGCGCTGCAATGGAATTGCACTAATGGCATTGTACCGCTTGGTCTGAAATGTTGACGATGCTTCTTTCTCCAATTGACGGTACTCGGCGTGCTGAGTTGTTCCTGCACGTTGTCCCAGGTTCCCGTGACTGCCGTCTGTTGTGTCTCTTAAAAGCAGTGGTGTACAGAGGGATCTGGGAGCCCAGGTCCATAGATCCGCGAGAGTGGGCATGCACGTCAATAGGGTGGGAATGTGGCATACTTGGTTTTATTAGGTAGGACATTGAGTATATGAGTACAGGAATCATGTTGCAGCTGTGGAAAACTTTAGTTCGGTCACACTTGGTGTACTGTGGAATTTGGAAGGAATGGGACCTATGGAGAAGGATTTACCAGGATGTAACTGGGAGAGGCAGGACAAACGGCTTTTTTAAAAATATCCCTGTAGTATCAGAGGGTGACCCTTGAGAAGGTTATAAAATTATGAGAGGCATTGGTAGGAAGGATGGTCAAGATCTTTTTCCACCATGGTAAGAAAAAGTCCATATGACGGGAGTGAAAGTCTGTGATTATGGTAAAAGCACAGGAGGTCAAGGGAGGGGTTGGACAGGGGCCAGTGGGTGAACCAGGAAGGAGGAAGAATGAAGTGCTGGAGGAACTCAGCAGGTCTCCCAGTTTTATTCAGGTTCCTCTCTGCTTTTTGCTCACACCTTGAAGAAGAAATCCATATATCTCTCAAAGTTACCGTGCAGGAAGATACTTAAGAAGGCCTATGGGATGTTGGACTTCATTAATATGAGGATTTAGTTCAAGGGCCAAGAGGTCATGTTGCAACTCTACAAAACTCTGGCGAGACCACGCTTGGAATATTGTGTTCAGTTCTGGTCACCTCATTATAGGAAGGATAGAGCACAGTATAGGTCCTTCAGCCTTCGATGATGTGCCAACCCATATATTCCTTAAAAAAACTCTCCCTACCCTGTAACCCTCTATTTTCTTCCATCCATGCGCCTGTCTGAGAGTCTCTTAAATGCCTCCAATATTTCAACCTCCACCACCATCCCCGGCCAGGCATTCCAGGGACCCACATTTCTCCATGTAAAAAAACTTACCCCTGATGTCTCCCCTATACTTCCCTCCTTTAACTCTGGTGTTTGCTAATCCTGCCCTGGGAAACAGGTGCTGGCTGTCCACTCTATCTACGTCTCTCATAATCTTGTAGACCTTTAGGTTATCCTGCACGAGGACTCCCAAGTCCCTTTGCACTTGTGAATTTTGAATTTTCTCCACATCCAAATAATAATCTGCCTGTTTATTTCCTCTTCCAAAATGTTCAACTGTACATTTCTCAACATTGTATCTCATCTGCCATTTCTTTGCCCGCCCTCCTAAACTGTCTGAGTCTTTCTGCAACCTTTTGGTTTCTTCAACACTTCCTTCTCTACCACCTATGTTGTTTTATCTCCAAATGTGACCACAAAACCATTCAATCCATAATCTAAATCATCAATATACATTGTAAACGGGGGGGGGGGGGGGTGGAGTCACGTGATGGAGTAGTGGCCGGACGGTGAACTCCAGCCCTCTCCAGAAAAGTCGGAAAAATAAAGGTGGAAAGAAGATGGCGATGAAAAAAGAAAAATCGAAATCAACGGTAAGAAGAGAGGAAGAGAAGACAACGGAAGAAGATGGAGAAGGCCTTACCTGTTCGAAGAGGCCTGCGGTGGAGAGAGAAACCCGCTCCCTCAGGTCGGTAGAAAGTGGACTACAAAAATGGCTCGCTGAGCCGAGTAAAAGTGCGCAACCGCACATGAAAAAAAACACACCGACGGGAGGGGGGACCAGCTGGGGAGTCGATCTCCACAGCCGGCAATGACAGCTGCAGAACACCTGCAGCAAGAAGAGACCACAGAAGATAACGAAAACAAGAAAGAAGAGAAGAAAAGGGCAACAAAGAAACAACAGATGGTCAACCCAGAGGAAGAAGAAGAGGAAGAGTACAGTGAAATAGAAGAAGAAGGGAAAGGCAAGATAAAGGAGGTACTTTCTCTTATTAAAGAATACATGGATTCATTTAAAGAATGGCAAGCGCAAGAATTTAATGATTTAAGAAGAAGAATAAACAACACAGAAGAGAAAATGAATAAAATAGATATGACCTTAACAGAAATGGGAAAAAGAATGGACAAGATGCAAGAACGAGAAGCAGCAGTAGGAATGGAGGTAGAGGACTTAAAAAAGAAATTAGAGGAATCTAATAAAAAAGTTAAAGAGACACAAGAACTGTTAGCTCAGAAAATAGATATAATGGAAAATTATAACAGAAGAAATAACATAAAGATAGTGGGCCTTAAGGAAGATGAAGAAGGCAAGAATATGAGAGAGTTTATAAAAGATTGGATCCCTAGGATCCTAGGATGTCCAGAACTACAGCAAGAAATGGAAATAGAAAGGGCACATAGAGCATTGGCCTTTAAACCACAACCACAACAAAGGCCAAGATCTATTTTAGTAAAATTCCTAAGATATACTACAAGAGAAAAGGTACTGGAGAAAACAATGGAAAAAGTAAGAGAGGACAATAAGCCACTGGAATACAAAGGGCAAAAAATCTTCATTTATCCAGATATAAGTTTTCAACTCCTGAAGAAGAGAAAGGAGTTCAATACAGCAAAGGCGATTTTATGGAAGAAAGGGTATAAATTTATACTAAAGCATCCAGCGGTATTGAAAATATTTATTCCAGGACAACAAAACAGACTATTCTCGGATCCAGAGGAAGCACGAAAATTTGCAGAACAATTACAAAATAGACTGAGGGATGAAGACGTGTAACGAGAGTACAAAAGACTGCGAACTAAAAAGACACACAAGTTTTGAACTCCTGAAGAAGAGAAAGGAGTTCAATACATCGAAAACGATCTTATGGAAAAAAAAACTATTCTCGGATCCAGAGGAAGCAAGGAAATTTGCAGAACAACTACAAAACAACCAGAGAGATGAAGATATGTAATAAGAGTAAAAATGACCACGATTTATATGTATGTGGGTAAAGAGGTATATGTGTGTATATGTATAATGTGCATACATGAATGTATCCGTATTTAGAGGAAAATATAGATAGTATAGACAAGAATTAATAAGGGAAGGAAATGGAATAGAGGGAATAAGGAGGGAACTAAAAGAGTGACCTTTGTTACATATGAAAAGTGAAATCTTTTCTGGGGGGGCTGGGTGGGGAGGAGTTGTGGTCACTGCAAAATCAGCTGACGCTTGCGAGTGAATTCGCAAATCCAAATGGAGAGGGGAGATGTGGTTGTCCGACAAGGGATAAAGGACAACTCAGGAGGGGAAGGGGAGATTGGGGCTAAAGAAGTTTTAAATAGGAGAATAAGGAAAATGTTTGATGTTTTAGGAATGTTGTCTTATAAAGGGTTCAAAACAAGAAAACAGAAATGGATAAGAAGGAAAGGTAATGATGGAGAAACGGAAAGGGAAGATAAACAAAGTATAAAATGGCTACGTTGAACTATATGACTTTAAATATTAATGGAATACATAACCAAATTAAAAGGAAGAAACTGCTAAATGTACTGAAAAAAGAAAAAATTGATATAGCATTTGTGCAAGAAACACATTTAACTGAATTGGAGCACAAGAAATTAAAGAGAGATTGGGTAGGACACGTAACAGCAGCATCGTATAATTCAAAAGCAAGAGGAGTAGCTATATTAATTAGTAAAAATGTGCCATTTAAAATAGAAGAGGAAATATACATTGTAAACAGAAGCAGCCCCAACACAGACCCCTGCGGAACACCACTAGTAACCGGCAGCCAACCAGAACTGGATCCCTTTACTCCCACCCTTTGCTTCCTTCCAATGCTCCACCCAATCTAATATCTTTCCTCTAATTCCATGGGCTCTCATTAAGCAGCCTCTTATGTGGCACCTCATCAAAGGCCTTTTGAAAATCCAAATACACAACGTCCACAGCCTCTCCCCTGTCCATCCTACTTGAGATTTCCTCAAAATATTCCAATTGGTTGATCAGGCATGATCTTCCCTTCATGAACCCATGCTGGTTTGGGTCTATAATGCCATGCACCTCAAGATATTTTATTACCTTGTACTTGAGGATCGACTCAAATAACTTTCCAACCACTGATGTCAGACTAATAGGACTGTAATTTTCTTTTTTTCTGCCTCTCTCCTTTCTTATACAATGGAACTACATTTGCTACCTTCCAGTCTTCCGGAAACATGCCAGACTCTAGTGATTTCTGTAAAATCATTTCCAATGCCTCCACAATCTCTAAAGCCACCTCCTTCAGAACCCGTGATGGACCTCTTATGGGGGAGGCTTATCTATCGTTAGTCCATTTAGTTTACTAAGCACTTTCTCTCTAGTAATCTTGACTGTACTTAATTCTACTCCCTGAGATCTCTGACTATCAGCTATATTGGTTTGGATAGAGTGGACATGGAGAGGATGTTTCCTATGGAGGGATAGTCTGGGGCCAGACGGCACATCCTCAGAATACTAAAACGTCCCTTCAGAACAGAGCCAAGGAGGAATTTCTTTACCCAGATGGTGGTGAATCTGTGATAATCATATGGTTATGGAGGGCAGATTGTTGGGTATGTTTAAGAAAGAGGTACATAGGTTCTTGATTAAGAAGGGTTATGGAAGACGGAAAGTTTATGGAGCTGAAAAGGATAGTAAAGCAGCCTTGATGGAACGTCAGAGCAGACTCAGTGAGACAAATGGCCTCATTCCTCTCCTATGTCTTGTGGTCTTAAACATAGAACATTAAATATTGCAGCATAGCACAGGCCCTTAAGCCTACGATGTTGTGTGGACCTTTGTAAACCTACTCTACAATAATCTAATCCTTCCTGACCTCATACCCACAACCCTCTAGTTTTCTTACATCCATGTGCCCTATTTAAGATACATTTAAGTGTCCCTATTATATCAGCCTCCACCATGACCCTTGGTAATGCATTTCAGGCACCCTCCACTCTCTGTAAAAAGACCTTCATCTGACATCTCTCCCAACTCTTCCTCCACTCAACTTATGATCTTAATTGAGCCATAAGAGTTCTGCAACATGGAAACATGTCCCTCAGCCCAACTTAGCCATGTTGGGCAAGCTAGACCCATGAAACTATGTTCAGCCCATATTCTCTAAACTTCTGCTATCCATGTCCCTGTCTAAATGCCTAATGAATGTTACAATTTTCCCCATTCCTACCATTTCCTCTGGCAGCTCTTTCCACACACTCAGCGTGCACTGTGTGAAGAAGGTGTCCCTCAGGTTCGTTTTGAGTCTTTACTCGCTCACCCTAAGTCTATGCCCTCTACACTAGGAATAAGGCTGCTTTGTTTCCCCCAAATTTTATTTATTAATCAAAATGTCATACAATAAAAATACATAATATTTTATCCCATATAACCCCCTACCCCCAACCCTAACCCATCCACCCCTCCCAACCCCCCTCTAATCTACCCCAGAAGACAGAAAGAAAAGAGGATAGAGGAGGAGATCAACTTAAATAACAACCTTCAACTATTGCCAAGTTTTGGTGCAGCCCCAACAACAGTGGGGAAAAAAAACTACTACAAATTCAAGCCCATACATCTCGTATACGGGCTCCAAACTTTAACAAAGAAAGGATAATTATTACGTAAATTGTACGTTATTTTTTCCAGTGGAATGCAAGACCTCATTTCCGAATGCCACTGTTGAATACTCAAATTTTTCCAAGTAATTACCAAACATTTTCTGACCACAGCTAATGCCAATCTCAGAAAAGCAATTTGAGACATCTAATTTTAATTCTAAACTCAATTTCTTAATATCTCAATAAAAATACGATAGGATCAAGCAAAATTTTAAATTTAAATAAAACTTCTAAAAGTTCCTTAATTCCATTCCAAAAAGGTTTCACTGTTTCACATAACCAAGTAGAATGCAATAAAGAGCCAACTTGCTTATGGACCTAAAACATAAATCAGAAGAGATAAACTTATATTTCCTTAACTTCTCAGGAGTTAAATATAACTGGTGAATAAAGTTATACTGAACCAATCTGCACCTTACATGTACTAATTTAGTCATACTATCCTCACATACAGTCATCCAATCATCCTGAGAAATAGAAACAGCCAAATGTTTTTCCCATTTTAATTTAGATTTATGTATTTCCAGCTTAGACATTACATTCTGTAACAAAGCATACATTTCAGATATAAATCCTATCTTACCCCCTTCAGTAAGTAAACTTTCAAATTTAGTCCACAGAATAAGACTGCTTATTTAAAAAGACATTTGGACAGATGTGTGGACAGAAGGGGTTTGGACGGACATTGACCAAATGCAGTCAAATTGAATGAGCCTAGAATTCCAAATTGGTGGACAAGGACTAGTTGGGCCAAAGGGCCTTGACCATGCTGTATGGCTATTTTTTCCTTATGTCGATCATAATCTACTGCTACCTGTTCTGAGGCTACCTCAGAACTGGGATGTTTCACGATGTTGCTATGTAAGTTCTGGGTCTCTCTCATCCTGTCTGTCTTGCTCTTGTTCTAGGCTCAAACCTCCTGTCGAAGGCAAGCAAGCAGGACAGAAATGAATGACTCTGATGTATGGACGGCCTGCTGTTGGCCGGGCTGAGATCCTGGTTGGCTTGGTGCTTGGTCTGCCATAGATGTGATCTTCTTACCCTGGATGGAGTTGTGGTTGGAGGTGAGTAGTGGGAGGTGGGTGGTGGTAGGTGAATGGTAGAGTTCAGCCTCTCATTGACAGTAGGCCTTTCATGCAAAGAAAAAGATTGACTGGAAAGGCAGAGGTTCTCTGCCCTTACATCGGGAGACTTATCTTCTTGAATACGCCGTAGCCGGCTCCAAGGCACCGACTGCAATCCCTCTCGGGGAAGGATAATCAGCGAATGTTGCGCTCCGCTGCCTCACATGAATGTACAAAGATGCAGTCACCTCGCAACCCATCTCCCAACTCGCCCCTCTCCCTCCATGACCCCCTCAAAGCAGGGTCAGTTGGCAGGAACATCAAGGCAAGGGCAGCCGGCCAATGGGAGCTGACGGGGCAGGGGCCATCAAGGGATGGCTGGTGAAGGGTGTGACAGCTTCAGCCTTTGAGGCCGCTCAAAACGTGGCAGATCAATGGCCGTCTTCCCTACCCATAATCCCCCATGCAGCTGGAACTATTCTGGGAAGACAGCCATTGCTCTGCCAAGTAGCACCACAGCTCCAGTCGCCCCAACTCCATCGGCTCCGGAGGACGCTACGAGGCGCCACTTGACGTAAATGTGACGCAGGAGCAGCCTTTTAGGGGTGCTCTATGAAACGTAAGTTTTATGTGTTCCCTCTGCGCTTGTAGCTGTCCTCCAGGTGGAGGCCCAAGCATGAAAGGTCCTACCTACTGAGTAATGGAGAGGAATGAACTCCATTACCTTTCAAATTGGAGGCACTCAGCAAGACAAAAAATATTTGCACAACAATCAAGTTGACAGGTAGGGGAAAAAAAAGGAAAGTAATTATTTGCTGAAAAGATTTCAAAATGAGCTGCAGTGTGATGACTAAATGGAAGAGAAAATTTATGGGATGGGAAATGCTCCTTCTCCCTTTTTCTTTCTTTCCCTCTCCTTCTCTGTGCCTCCCTCTCTCTCTCCCTCTTTTTCATACACACGCACGCACACACACACACACACACACACACACACACACACACACACACACACACACACACACACACACACACACACACACACACACACACACACACACACACACACACACACACCCTTTCTGTTAATATACAAAACATTTGCTGTGTCAGTCATCGAGACGGATCATTGGGGGTCCTGCAGTATAGTTAAGGCGCAGGTGTGTGGGAAGGTACAAGAATCTGATAAATGTTGGAAGGAAATTGTTCTTGTAACAATAGGTGCTGGACTTTAGGTTTTTGTACCTTCTATTTCACAGATCACAGACCTCCAATTAGAGAAACTCTTCTCCACCATTGTCTGTCTTCCATAACAATAGCAACTTTGAAACCACTCCACCATGTCTTTGTGGATCCCTTGAGTCTTCCCACCTATCAGAGAATAATTAAGAATCTTTCTACATCTGTCTTAGAAACATTCTAAGTCTCTGCTCCATTGTCCTTTGAGAAAGAGGCATTAAAAGGTGGTTTTATATGCTTTATATGACAGTCCAAGAGCAGGTATTTTGACTCAGGTCTTGTCTTAAATAGTTGACTCATGTCATGAGGGAAAGACAACTGTTGTTTTATTTATTTCTATCTGTTTCAATCTTCTGGTGGAGACAGTGGAATCTGATGTGTTAAAGAGGCTTTTCAACAGGCAGGGTGTGGTTCTCATGTGGGCAAATGGGATATGTGTAGATGGGCAGAAAGGTCCTCATGGACATTGTGGGCCAAAGAGTTTGCTTACACGGAAACTTGCATGGGAAATAGGAGCATGAGAAGCCCATTCAGCCCTTCGAGTTTGCTCCTCCATTCAATACCATCATGGCTGATCATATGATCATTTTTTTTTCAATGGACCATGCTACAGTTGTAGAGAATTCCAGAACTTTGCGGAAGAGTATGATTTTTGACATATGACTTCAAGTCCTCTGCACCCACAGTCAAATGATAAAGCAGAGAAAGGGTGCACGTAGTTAAACAGTTGCTCAAGCAAGTACTAGACAGTGGCTCAGATATAGAATATATAGAATCGTACACCACAGGAACGAGTCCTTTGGCCTACTGGTCTGTTCTGAACATGATGCTCAAGTTACATATTCCTCTACTCCCTGTACTTTCATGTGTCTGTCTGGATGCCTGTTAAAAGCTATTATAGTATCTGCGTCCACCACTACTCCTGGCACCCACAACACTTTGTGTAAACTATTTGCCCTGCACACATTTAAAGTACACACCACCCCCACCCTCCACAACCACCCCCCAGCCCCCTAACCTTAAACCCATGTTCTCTAATATGTGGTAAAAACACAAAAATGCTGGAGGAACTCAGCACATAGCATCCATTGAAGGTAAAGATATATAACCAATATTTCAGGCCTGAGCCCTTAGAACACTACAGCACAGAAAATAACTTTCAGCCCTCAATGTGGTGCCAAACCATATATTCCTTTAAAAAAAGTACTAAACCCTCCCTGTATTCTTCATGACCCTTCCTAGACTCTCTTAAACACCACTAATGTTTCAGCCTCCACCACCAAACCTGGCAAGGCAATTCCAGGCACCCACAACTTTCTGTGTCAAAAACTTACCCATGATGTCTCCCCTAAACTTCCCTCCCTTAACTCTGGTGTTTGCTGATCTTGCCCTGGGAAACAGGTGCTGCCAGTCCACTCTATCTAGGCCTCTCGTAATCTTGTCGACCTCTACTAAATCTCCTCTCATCCTTCTACGCTCCAAAGAGAAAAGTTCCAGCTCTGCTAATCTTGCCCTCATAAAGCGTATTTTCTTTTTTTTTAACTATTCTATTTAATCAACATATATAAGATCATAATAACAAACGATAATAAATCACCACATTAGATTAAAAAATATATGCAGAAAATATATAGAAAAAATCTAAATATCTAGAAACTAAAAACTAAAAAAAAACCTCTAAAACCCTCCCTCCCTCCCTAAACCTAATCTAATCCCATAACTAACATACATAATCTTCTTTGGCTTGGCTTCGCGGACGAAGATTTATGGAGGGGGTAAATGTCCACGTCAGCTGCAGGCTCGTTTGTGGCTGACAAATTCCGATGTGGGACAGGCAGACACGGTTGCAGCGGTTGCAGGGGAAAATTGGTGGGTTGGGGTTGGGTGTTGGGTTTTTCCTCCTTTGCCTTTTGTCAGTGAGGTGGGCTCTGCGGTCTTCTTCAAAGGAGGTTGCTGCCCGCCAAACTGTGAGGCGCCAAGATGCACGGTTTGAGTCGAGATCAGCCTACTGGCGGTGGTCAATGTGGCAGGCACCAAGAGATTTCTTTAGGCAGTCCTTGTACCTTTTCTTTGGTGCACCTCTGTCACGGTGGCCAGTGGAGAGCTCGCCATATAACACGATCTTGGGAAGGCGATGGTCCTCCATTCTGGAGACGTGACCCACCCAGCGCAGCTGGATCTTCAGCAGCGTGGACTCGATGCTGTCGACCTCTGCCATCTCGAGTACTTCGATGTTAGGGATGAAGTCGCTCCAATGAATGTTGAGGATGGAGCGGAGACAACGCTGGTGGAAGCATTCTAGGAGCCGTAGGTGATGCCGGTAGAGGACCCATGATTCGGAGCCGAACAGGAGTGTGGGTATGACAATGGCTCTGTATACGCTTATCCTTGTGAGGTTTTTCAGTTGGTTGTTTTTCCAGACTCTTTTGTGTAGTCTTCCAAAGGCGCTATTTGCCTTGGCGAGTCTGTTGTCTATCTCGTTGTCGATCCTTGCATCTGATGAAATGGTGCAGCCGAGATAGGTAAACTGGTTGACCGTTTTGAGTTTTGTGTGCCCGATGGAGATGTGGGGGGGCTGGTAGTCATGGTGGAGAGCTGGCTGATGGAGGACCTCAGTTTTCTTCAGGCTGACTTCCAGGCCAAACATTTTGGCAGTTTCCGCAAAACAGGACGTCAAGCGCTGAAGAGCTGGCTCTGAATGGGCAAATAAAGCGGCATCGTCTGCAAAGAGTAGTTCACAAACAAGTTTCTCTTGTGTCTTGGTGTGAGCTTGCAGGCGCCTCAGATTGAAGAGACTGCCATCCGTGCGGTACCGGATGTAAACAGCGTCTTCATTGTTGAGGTCTTTCATGGCTTGGTTCAGCATCATGCTGAAGAAGATTGAAAAGAGGGTTGGTGCGAGAACACAGCCTTGCTTCACGCCATTGTTAATGGAGAAGGGTTCAGAGAGCTCATTGCTGTATCTGACCCGACCTTGTTGGTTTTCGTGCAGTTGGATAACCATGTTGAGGAACTTTGGGGGGCATCCTTTGCGCTCTAGTATTTGCCAAAGCCCTTTCCTGCTCATGTTGTCGAAGGCTTTGGTGAGGTCAACAAAGGTGATGTAGAGTCCTTTGTTTTGTTCTCTGCACTTTTCTTGGAACTATCTGAGGGCAAAGACCATGTCAGTAGTTCCTCTGTTTGCGCGAAAGCCGCACTGTGATTCTGGGAGAATATTCTCGGCGACACTAGGTATTATTCTATTTAGGAGAATCCTAGCGAAGATTTTGCCTGCAATGGAGAGCAGCGTGATTCCCCTGTAGTTTGAGCAGTCTGATTTCTCGCCTTTGTTTTTGTACAGGGTGATGATGGTGGCATCACGAAGGTCCTGAGGCAGTTTTCCTTGGTCCCAACAAAGCTTGAAAAACTCATGCAGTTTGACATGCAGAGTTTTGCTGCCAGCCTTCCAGACCTCTGGGGGGATTCCATCCATACCTGCTGCTTTGCCACTTTTCAGTTGTTCGATTGCCTTATATGTCTCATCCTGGGTGAGGACCTCATCCAGCTCTAGCCTTAGGGGCTGTTGAGGGAGCTGGAGCAGGGCGGAATTGTGGACTGAGCGGTTGGCACTGAAAAGAGATTGGAAGTGTTCTGACCATCGGTTGAGGATGGCGATCTTGTCGCTGAGGAGGACTTTGCTGTCTGAGCTGCGCAGCGGGCTTTGGACTTGGGGTGAGGGGCCGTACACAGCCTTTAGAGCCTCGTAGAAACCCCTGAAGTCGCCAATGTCCGCGCTGAGCTGGGTTCGCTTGGCGAAGCTAGTCCACCACTCATTTTGGATCTCCCGGAGTTTGCGCTGAAGATGGCTGCGTGCGCGACGGAAGGCTTGTTTCTTCTCTGGACAGGACGGCTTTGTAAGGTGAGCCTGGTGGGCAGCTCGCTTCTTTGCCAGCAGCTCCTGGATTTCCTGGCTGTTTTCATCGAACTAGTCCTTGTTTTTCCTAGAAGAGAAGCCCAGTACCTCTTCAGTGGAATGCAGTATGGTAGTCTTCAGCTGATTCCAGAGGGTTTCAGGGGACGGGTCCGTGAGGCGGATTGCATCGTTGAGCTTTGCTTTGAGGTTTGCCTGGAAGTTTCCTCTCACTTCGTCTGACTGCAGGTTTCCAACATTGAACCTCTTTCTGGGGGCTTTACTGTTCCTGGGCTTTGGCTTGAAGTGAAGGTTGAGCTTGCAGTGAACCAGCCGATGGTCAGTGTGGCATTCCGCGCTGGGCATGACCCTGGTGTGGAGCACATCTCGTTTGTCACTTTCTCGCACCAGGATGTAGTCCAGGAGGTGCCAGTGTTTGGATCGGGGATGCATCCAGGTGGTCTTCAGGCTGTCCCTCTGCTGAAAAAGGGTGTTTGTAATGACAAGCCGCTGTTCTGTGCAGAGCTCCAACAGGAGGCGCCCATTGTCGTTGCACTTGCCAATGCCATGCTTGCCCAGGATTCCTGGCCAGGTTTCTGATTGCATCAGATGACACTCAAGGATCCCAAAAATATTATTCTTTCGGGGAAAACTTCACTGGTCAGGAGAATTAAAAAGAAAATTATAATTTTAATCTCATAATTCTAGCCTACGGGTTCTAAATTTGTAGAAGTAAAGAATATTTACCTCAAATTATAGGTATTTTTTTCTAAAGGATTACAATTTTGAATCTCAGTCTTGTTTGAAGGTTAATTCTTTCTGGGTTTCTGTTTGAATGTTTTTGAAATGAATAACTGGAGTGATTTTTACATTAAACCCTGAACCATTGTTAGATAATTTTGAAAGTGTTACTCCTAAATTATCTTTGTCAGATTCTCAATTAAAATTTGTTAAGTTAGTTTTATTAATAGCAACAAAGTGTATTGCTGTTACATGGGAATTAGATGTTTCATTAACATTAGAAAGATGGCAACATCCTGGTAAATCTCCTCTGCTCCCTCTTCATAGCTTTCACAAAACTCTGGTGAGGTCACATTTGGAGTATTGTGTAGCTATGGAGAGGGTGGAGAGAAGATTTACCAGGATGTTACCTGAATTGGAAAACAAGTCTTATGAGGCAAGGATAGCAGAGCTGAGACTTTTCCCCTTGGAGCAAAGAAGGATGAGAGGAAACTTGGATCGGCAGTAAAGAAAACAAATGCTATGTTGGCATTCATTTCAAGAGGTATCGCGTATAAGAATAAAGAGGTGTTGATGAGGCTCCATGGGACACTGGTGAGACCTCATTGGGAGAACTTATCTTAGAAAGGATGTAATCATGTTGGAGAGAGAACAGAGAATACAAGGGCAAATGGGATATGTGTAGATGCGTAGAAAGGTCGGCATGAGGAACATTACCCGGCTCTTGGACTGTATTCATTGGCATATAGAAGAATGGGAGGGGATCTTGCTGGGTGAATTCAGGACAAGATGACACAGTCTTAGAATTAGAAGGTACCCATTTAAAACAGAGATGAGGAGAAATTTCTCCAGCCAGAGGGCGTGGATTTGTGGAAAGTGTTGCCACATACAGCTGTGGAGGCCCCATCATTGGTAGATTTAAGTAGGTGATTGATAGGTATCTAATTAGTCAGGGTATCAAGAGATATGGGGGAAAAGGTCAGAAATTGGAACAACAGATTTAGCTCATGTTGGAGTGCTGGAGCAGACTAGATGGGCTGAATGGACTACTTCTGTTCCTTGATCTTGTGACCTCTCATTATTTGATGGGATCCCCCTTCATTCTTCTAAATCCCAGCGAGTACAGTCCCAGAGCCTTTAAACCTGAAATAAATCTCCGTCAAGCTTCATTGTTAACCTGCTACTTTGTTCCAAAGATTATGACGATAAACACTGCATTTGCTGATAGAGTGGAAATTATGGCTGGATAAGTCTTTTAGCTTGTATTTACAGTCAGGAGTGTGTTCAGTGAAGGGCAGCTTTCACTCGACTGAACTGCACATAGCACCTGTCTTTGGAAAAGAGTGAACTTTTTAAAATAATTTTTCATTTTTCACACTGTGAACCCTATCAACCAAAATATTTTTCCAACCTATCTCATTAAATTTACACAGTGGTCTTTTTTCCTCCCCTTTCCCTCCTTCCCCTCTCCAAAACCCATAAATATTCAACATATACAAGACAATAAAACCATAAAACAGCATCTTCACACAAAGGAAAATAAACAAGAAAAAGGCGTCATCTATTTATTACACACGGAATCTAATCGTTTTGTCTTCTTATCATTTTCATTCTCATTTTAGGGGATGGAGGTCGTAGGCAAGCTCTCTCTGTTATGTTCCATGTACGGTTCCCAAATTTGTTCAAACATTGTGACATTATTTTTTAAATTATATGTTATTTTTTCCACTGGAATACATTTATTAATTTCCATGTACCATTGCTGTATTCTCATGCTCTCTTCCATTTTCCAAGTTGACATTATACATTTTTTTGCTATCGCTAAGGCTATTATAATGAATTTTATTTGCACTTTATCCAATTTGAGGCCTAATTCTCTACTTCTTATGTTACTTAAATGAAAGATCTCTGCATTTTTTGATATGTTATTTTTTGTAATTTTATTTAGTATCTGATTTAATTCATCCCAAAACGTATTTACTTTTGTACATGCCCAAGTTGCATGTAATTTTGTTCCCGTTTCCTTCTTACAGCGAAAACATCTATCCGATAATGTTGGATCCCATTCTTTTAATTTTTGAGAAGTGACAAATACCCTGTGTAACCAATTATACTGTATCATATGTAACTTCGTGTTTATTGTATTCTTCATAGTTCCAGAACATAACATTTAACATAACATGACATAACAATTACAGCACGGAAACAGGCCATTAGGCCTTCTAGTCCGCACCGAACCAAACACCCCTCTCTAGTCCCACCTCCCTGCACAATGCCCATAACGCTCCATCTTCTTCTCATCCATAGACCTGTCCAACCTTTTCTTAAATAATACAATTGACTCCGCCGCCACTATTTCTCCCGGAAGCTCATTCCACACGGCTACCACTCTCTGAGTAAAGAAGTTCCCCCTCATGTTACCTCTAAACCTCTGCCCCTTAATTCTTAACTCATGTCCTCTTGTTTTAATCTTTCCTCCTCTTAACGGAAATAGTCTATCCACATCCACTCTGTCTATCCCTTTCATAATCTTAAATACTTCTATCAAATCCCCTCTCAACCTTCTACGCTCCAAAGAATAAAGACCTAATCTGTCCAATCTCTCCCTATACTCTAGATGCTTAAACCCAGGTAACATTCTGGTAAACCTTCTCTGCACTCTCTCCACTCTGTTTATATCCTTCCTATAATTAGGCGACCAGAACTGCACACAGAACTCCAAATTAGGCCGCACCAACGTCTTATACAATCTCAACATCACCTCCCAACTCCTATATTCCATGCAATGATTGATAAAGGCCAGCATACTAAAAGCCTTCTTCACCACCCTATTCACGTGAGTTTCTACCTTCAGGGAACGATGTACCGTCACTCCTAAATCTTTCTGCTCTTCTGTATTCCTCAATGCTCTCCCATTTACCACGTATGTCCTATTCTGATTCTTCTTACCAAAATGAAGCACCTCACACTTATCAGCATTAAATTCCATCTGCCATTTTTCAGCCCACTTTTCTAAGCAGCCCAAATCCCTCTGCAATCCTTGAAAACCTTCTTCATTATCCACTATTCCACCTATCTTAGTATCGTCTGCATATTTACTAATCCAATTCACCACCCCATCATCTAGATCATTAATGTATATAACGAACAACAATGGGCCCAATACAGATCCTTGAGGCACACCACTGGTCACCGGCCTCCAACCTGACAGACAATTATCCACTACCACTCTCTGGCCTCTCCCTTTCAGCCAATGTTCAATCCATTTGACTATCTCAAAATTTATACCTAAAGACTGCACCTTCCTAACTAACCTTCCATGTGGTACCTTATCGAAGGCCTTACTGAAGTCCATATAGACAACATCCACTGCACTACCCTCATCCACATTCCTAGTCACCTCTTCAAAAAATTCAATCAGATTGGTCAAACATAACCTTTCTCCCACAAATCCATGTTGAGTGCTCCTGATCAGACCCTGTCTATCCAGATGTTTATAAGTACTATCTCTAAGAATTTTCTCCATTAATTTACCTACCACAGACGTCAAACTTACAGGCCAATAGTTGCCAGGCTTCCTCCTTGAACCCTTTTTAAATAACGGAACCACATGCGCAATGCGCCAATCCTCCGGCACTATCCCCATATCTAATGACATTTGGAAAATTACCGCCAGAGCCTCTGCTATTTCCTCCTTCACTTCTCTCAATGTCCTAGGGCAGATCCCGTCTGATCCCGGAGACTTATCCACCTTTATATTCTTCAAAAGCCTTAAAACTACACCTTTTGTAATCTCTATATTCCCCATATTTACCCAATTTGCATTTTTTATCTCACATCTCCCAATATCCTTCTCCTTAGTGAATACCGAAGAAAAGAAACTGTTCAATATCTCCCCCATTTCTCTAGGCTCCACACACAGTTTTCCGCTCTGATTTTCTAAGGGACCAATTTTGTCTCTAGCTTTCCTCTTACCATTAACATATTTGTAGAACTCTTTTGGATTAGTTTTCACCCTGCTTGCCATAGTTTCCTCGTACCTTCTTTTAGCTTTCCTAATTCCTCTCTTAAGATTCCTCTTACATTCAATGTATCTTTCAAACATCTCCTTAACTCCATGCTTCTTATATCTAATGTACGCCTCCCTTTTTCTTCGAACCAAGTTTCCAATATTCCTTGAAAACCACGGCTCTCTCAAACCTTTTTCCCCTCCTTTTAAACTAACAGGAACATAAAGCTTTTGCACTCTCAAAATCTGATCTTTAAAAGACTTCCATCTCTCTACTACATCCTGCCCATAAAACAAATTGTCCCAATGCACACCCTGCAAGTCCTTTCGCATCTCCTCAAATCTAGCTTTTCCCCAATCAAAAACCTCAACCCTTGGCCCTGACTTCTCTCTTTCCATAATGACATTGAAGCTGATGGCATTATGATCACTGGACCTGAAGTGCTCGCCAACACTAACCTCCGTCACTTGACCCTTCCCATTTGCCAACAGTAGATCTAACACTGCTCCTTCTCTGGTCGGCACCTCTACATATTGTTGTAAAAAACTATCTTGCACACATTTCACAAACTCTAACCCATCCAGTTCTTTCACAGAATGTGTTTCCCAATCTATATGTGGAAAATTAAAATCTCCCATAATTACAACCCTGTGCTTATCACAAATATCTACTATCTCCCTACAGATTTGCTCCTCTAGGTCTCGGTGCCCTCCGGGTGGTCTATAATACACCCCTACAAGTGTAACCTCTCCTTTCCTACTCTTCAGTTCCACCCAAATAGCCTCCGTGGATGTGCCCTCTAATCTATCCTTCCTAGGCACCGCTGTAATATTTTCCCTGACAAGCAATGCAACCCCACCTCCTCTTGCCCCTCCGACTCGATCACACCTAAAACAACGAAACCCAGGGATATTCAGTTGCCAATCACATCCCTCCTGCAACCATGTCTCACTAATCGCTACCACATCATACTTCCAAGTATCAATCCACACCTTCAGCTCATCCACCTTTTTTACAATACTCCTGGCATTAAAATATATGAATTTCAGAGATTTCCCAATTTTTAATCCCTGTTTTCCCTCATCTTTAATAACAACATTATTTACTTTTCCTGCCAATTGCCCTTCATCTTCTTCCAGAGCATTTCCCTTCTCTATCACCTGCCCATCCATATTCAAATACTTACTACAAACTTTCTTTGTTTGCATTGTTTGCATTCTAACCTTCTCCTTACTGCTCTGTACTATTTTGTTCCCTCCCCCCAACCATTCTAGTTTAAAGGATCCTGAGATCCTGAGTAGCCCTAGCAAATACCTCTGCCAGGATTCATTTTTTACTTCATTTTTTATCTTTACGTTTAGATCCTTTTCCCACTTCTGCTTAGTTTATAGTTTATTTCATTTTTCTTATCTTGCAGCTTAATGTACATGTTGATTATAAATCTTTTAATTACCATTGTGTCTGTAATCACATATTCAAAGCTGCTTCCTTCACGTAATCTCAATCTGTTTCCCAATTTATCCTTTAAGTAGGCTTTCAATTGATGATATGCAAACATTGTACCATGAGTGATTCCATATTTGTACTTCAACTGTTCAAATGTTAATAAATTATTTCCCAAAAAAGAGTTTTCTATTCTTTTGATTCCTTTTCTCTCCCATTCTCTAAAGGAAAGGTTATCTATTGTAAAAGGGATTAGTGGATTTTGTGTCAATAGTAATTTTGGTAGTTGGTGATTTATTTTTTTTCCTTTCTAAGTGGATCTTCTTCCATGTATTAAGTAAATGATGCAATACTAATGAGTTTTTATATTGCACCAACTTTTCATCCCACTTATAAAGTATATGTTCCAGTACCTTTTCCCCTATTTTATCTAGTTCTATCTTAGTCCAGTCTGGTTTTTCCCCTGTCTGGTAAAAATCTGATAAATACCTCAATTGTGCGGCTCTCTAATAATTTCTAAAATTTGGTAACTGTAAACCACCTTGATTATACCTCTCTGCTAATTTATCTAACGCTACCCTTGGATTCCTCCCTTTCCACAAGAATTTCCTAATTATTCTCTTTAGTTCCTTGAAGAATTTCTCTGTTAAGGGAATTGGTAACATTTGAAATCAGTATTGTATCCTTGGGAACACATTCATTTTAATGCAGTTTACCCTCCCTATCAAAGTTAGCGGTAATTCTTTCCAATGTTCTAAGTCTTCCTGCAATTTCTTTATTAGTGGCTGATAATTTAGTTTGTACAAGTGGCTTAAGTTATTATCTAACCTAATCCCTAGGTATTGGATTGTTTGTGTTTGCCATTTAAATGGTGATACTTTTGTAATTCTGTATAATCCGCATTACTCATTGGCATCGCTTCACTTTTATTTGCGTTGATCTTGTACCCCGATATTTCTCCATATTCCTTCAATTTCTTATGTAATTCTTTTATTGACATTTCTGGATCTGTTAAGTATACTATGATGTCATCTGCAAATAAGCTGATTTTATACTCCTTCTCCTTTATTTTTATCCCTTTTATTTTATTTTCTATTCTTATCAGTTCCGCCAAAGGTTCTATTGCTAAGGCAAACAATGAGGGGGATAATGGACATCCCTGTCTAGATGACTAGTTAATTTAAATTGACTCGATACATATCCATTTACTGTCACCTTGGAAAAGAGTGAACTTGAAGGAAGGTCAAGTCTCCGTTTGTTCCCAGCAACCACAACTCTTTCCTACACAATGGGTCTTGGCTACTCTGTCCTGACTCAATAATTTCTGACTCGGCCATTTACACCTGATTACTTTTTTTTCATGGAAACAGAAGAAAAACAAGACAGATGTTGAAAAGCAAATTGCTGAGTCATTGGAAAATTCACGAGCGCATTCCGGTGATAAGCTTTCCCGAGCGACATCAGCTGAGTTGGGTGAAGAAAAAGCCTGTTTTTAAACAATACACTCATGTTACTTTCTATTCAGTAAACAATGAACCACTGGAGGAAATCAGCAGGTCTGGCAGCTTCTATGGGAGGAAGTAGTCAACCTTTTGGGTTGGGACACTGTATTGAGATGAAACTAAAAAAATGGATGACAATTTATAAAGCGGCAAAGGCCCCAGGGAGGAGTTTGGAGATAGGGTATAGGAAAAGTGTGAGAGAGACAGATAGGACAGGTCACTGTGAAGGGATGAGGGGGATGGGGGGGGGGGAGAATAACATTGCCGGTCCGGGCACAGGGAAAGCAGCGGCGGCCCCAGCCCCGGTCCAGGCAGAGGGTAGGCGGCGGCGGCTCCGATCCGGGCAAGAGCGAAGGGGAGGCGGCGGCCCTGGCCTCGGTTGAGTGAGGCAGGCGGAGGCCCCGGTCCGGGCAGAAAGAAAGAGGCAGCGGCCCCGGTCCGGGCACAGGGAAAGCAGTGGCGGCCCCGGCCCCGGTCCGGGCAGAGGGTAGGCGGCGGCGGCCCCGATCCGGGCAAGAGCGAAGGGGAGGCAGCGGCCCCGGCCTCGGTCGAGTGAGGCAGGCGGAGGCCCCGGTCCGGGCAGAAAGTAGGAGGCGGCGGCCCCGGTCCGGGCACAGGGAAAGCAGCGGCGGCCTCGGCCCCGGTCCGGGCAGTATGGTCCGACCTAGGAGGGTAGGCAGGCCCCTCCAACCCGGGTAAGAAACCTGCATAGGAGAAGGCCACTAAAACCTACGACCCAAGGACCTCGCTGCCACGTCCCAGCTTGCTTGGCCACGGCACACGAACCATGGGTGTAAAGGGTGGGGCCAGTACTGCGCGCACTGCACTCCACTTAAAAGCTCCTTTGCGCAGGCCCGAGGACAGGTCCACGTCCTCCCCCTCCATGTCCTCCCCCTCCACGTCCTCCCCCTCCACGTCCTCCCCCTCAAAAGATGCTCACAAACTCAAGCTAGCATGCTGGAACATCAGAACCATGCTAGACAAGACCTGAATGTCGGTCTGCCCTCATTGCACATGAACTCCTCAGACTTGACATCGACATAGCCGCTCTCAGTGAAGTCCGCCTTGCAGATGTAAGCAGCCTTCAAGAACGCGGCGCGGGCTACACACTCTACTGGTCTGGCAAGCCTATGAATGAACGACACCTATCTGGTGTAGGCTTCATGGTCAAGAACTCCATTGCCTCCAAACTCGAAAACCTCCCAACAGGCCACTCGGACCGGATCATGTCCATGCGACTCCCCCTTCAAAACAAGCGTCGCATCTTCCTCATCAGTATCAATGCTCCAATCCTCCAGGCGGAACCAGCAGAAAAGGACAAGTTCTACACTGATCTGCGCAACCTCATTCAACACACCCCTACAGCCGACAAGGTTGTCATCCTTGGCGACTTCAACGCTCGCGTCGGCAAAGATTCAGAAACCTGGCCAGGAATCCTGGGCAAGCATGGTGTCGGCAAGTGCAACGACAATGGGCGCCTCCTGTTGGAGCTCTGCGCAGAACAGCGGCTTGTCATTACAAACACCCTTTTTCAGCAAAGGGACAGCCTGAAGACTACCTGGATGCATCCCCGATCCAAACACTGGCACCTCCTGGACTACGTCCTGGTGCGAGAAAGACACAAACGAGATGTGCTCCAAACCAGGGTCATGCCTAGCGCGGAATGCCACACTGACCACCGGCTGGTTCGCTGCAAGCTCAACCTTCACTTCAAGCCAAAGTCCAGGAACAGTAAAGCCCCCAGAAAGAGGTTCAATGTTGGAAACCTGCAGTCAGATGAAGTGAGAGGAAACTTCCAGGCCAGCCTCAAAGCAAAGCTCGAGGATGCAATTCGCCTCACGGACTCGTCTCCTGAAACCCTCTGGGATCAGCTGAAGACTACCATACTGCAATCCACTGAAGAGGTACTGGGCTTCTCCTCCAGGAAAAACAAGGACTGGTTTGACGAAAACAGCCAGGAAATCCAGGAGCTGCTGGCAAAGAAGCGAGCTGCCCACCAGGCTCACCTTACAAAGCCGTCCTGTCCAGAGAAGAAACAAGCCTTCCGTCGCGCATGCAGCCATCTTCAGCGCAAACTCTGGGAGATCCAAAATGAGTGGTGGACTAGCCTCGCCAAACGAACCCAGCTCAGCGCGGACATTGGCGACTTTAGGGGTTTTTACGAGGCTCTAAAGGCTGTGTATGGCCCCTCACCCCAAGTCCAAAGCCCGCTGCGCAGCTCAGACGGCAAAGTCCTCCTCAGCGACAAGATCTCCATCCTCAACCGATGGTCAGAACACTTCCAATCTCTTTTCAGTGCCAACCGCTCAGTCCAAGATTCCGCCCTGCTCCAGCTCCCTCAACAGCCCCTAAAGCTAGAGCTGGATGAGGTCCTCACCTGGGAAGAGACATATGAGGCAATTTAACAACTGAAAAGTGGCAAAGCAGCAGATATGGATGGAATCCCCCCAGAGGTCTGGAAGGCTGGCGGCAAAAATCTGCATGCCAAACTGCATGAGTTTTTCAAGCTTTGTTGGGACCAAGGAAAACTGCCTCAGGACCTTCGTGATGCCATCATCATCACCCTGTACAAAAACAAAGGCGAGAAATCAGACTGCTCAAACTACAGGGGAATCACGCTGCTCTCCATTGCAGGCAAAATCTTGGCTAGGATTCTCCTAAATAGAATAATACCTAGTGTCGCCGAGAATGTTCTCCCAGAATCACAAACGACTCTACATCACCTTTGTTGACCTCACCAAAGCCTCCGACACCGTGAGCAGGAAAGGGCTTTGGGAAATACTAGAGCGCCTTGGATGCCCCCCAAAGTTCCTCAACATGGTTATCCAACTGCACGAAAACCAACAAGGTCGGGTCAGATACAGCAATGAGCTCTCTGAACCCTTCTCCATTAACAATGGCGTGAAGCAAGGCTGCGTTCGCGCACCAACCCTCTTTTCAATCTTCTTCAGCATGATGCTGAATCAAGCCATGAAAGACCTCAACAATGAAGACGCTGTTTACATCCGGTACCGCACGGATGGCAGTCTCTTCAATCTGAGGCGCCTGCAAGCTCACACCAAGACACAAGAGCAACTTGTCCGTGAACTACTCTTTGCAGACGATGCCGCTTTAGTTGCCCATTCAGAGCCAGCTCTTCAGCGCTTGACGTCCTGTTTTGTGGAAACTGCCAAAATGTTTGGCCTGGAAGTCAGCCTGAAGAAAATTGAGGTCCTCCATCAGCCAGCTCCCCACCATGACTACCAGCCCCCCACATCTCAATCGGGCACACAAAACTCAAAACGGTCAACCAGTTTACCTATCTCGGCTGCACCATTTCATCCGATGCAAGGATTGACAACGAGATAGACAACAGACTCGCCAAGGCAAATAGCGCCTTTGGAAGACTACAGAAAAGAGCCTGGAAAAACAACCAACTGAAAAAACTCACAAAGATAAGCGTATACAGAGCTGTTGTCATACCCACATTCCTGTTCGGCTCCGAATCATGGGTCCTCTACCGGCATCACCTACGGCTCCTAGAACGCTTCCACCAACGTTGTCTCCGCTCCATCCTCAACATTCATTGGAGCGACTTCATCCCTAACATCGAAGTACTCGAGATGGCAGAGGCCGACAGCATCGAATCCACGCTGTTGAAGATCCAACTGCGCTGGGTAGGCCACGTCTCCAGAATGGAGGACCAATGCCTTCCTCCCAAGATCATGTTCTATGGCGAGCTCTCCACTGGCCATCGTGTCAGAGGTGCACCAAAGAAGAGGTACAAGGACTGTCTAAAGAAATCTCTTGGTGCCTGCCCCATTGACCACCGCCAGTGGGCTGATCTCGCCTCAAACCGTGCATCTTGGCGCCTCACAGTTCGGCGGGCAGCAACCTCCTTTGAAGAAGACCGCAGAGCCCACTTCACTGACAAAAGACAAAGGAGGAAAAACACAACACCCAACCCCAACCAACACATTTTCCCCTGCAACCGCTGCAACCGTGTCTGCCTGACCCGCATCGGACTTGTCAGCCACAAACGAGCCTGCAGCTGATGTGGACATTTACCCCTCCATAAATCTTCATCCGCGAAGCCAAGCCAAAGAAAAGATATTTAGACCTATAGTCCATTTCAACCCACGAGTCTGTTCCGTCCTATTTACATCCAATTGACCTACACCCCTGGTACGTTTTGAACAGTGGGAGGAAACCAGAGCCCCCGGGGAAAACCCACGCAGACTCGGGGAGAACGTATAAGCTCCTTATAGCCAGTGTGGGATTCGAACCTTGGTTCTCGATCATTGGTGCTGTAAAGGCGTTGCACTTTTTAAATTCATGCCAACCACTCATAGTGCAAGAGTGGGTAAAGAAGAGATAGAACATTACAACACAATACAGGACCTTTGCCTTACGATGCACTGTCCACCTATGTACACCTACTCCACAACAGTCTAATCTTTCCCTACCTCACACCCATAGCCCTCCATTTTCCTAATATCCATGTGTCTTTCTAAGAGTCCGTAAATTGTACTGGCCTTCATCACTACCCCTGGAAATGCATTCCAGCACCCAGCACTCTGGTGTAGAAAAACATACCGCTGTCATCTCCCCCAAAGCTTACACCATTCTTCTTAAACAGATGTCCTCTGGAATTGTGGTTCAGGTTAAAAAGGTGCTAGCTGTCGACCCTATCTAAGTCTCTCATAATCAAACATACCTCTATGAAGTCACCTCCCATCCATTGTCATTCCAAAGAGAAAATCCTTAGCTCTGTCAAACCTGCTTCTATTCCCAGGCATTTGGAAACAGTGGAACCAGATCAAAGTGGAGGTTATATAAAATTAGAAAAATCTATGTTCATGCCGTTAGGTTTGAGGCTGCCCAGGAGAAATATGGTGTGTTGGTCTCCCAGTTTACATTTGGCCTCACCCTGACGATGGATGAGCCAAGGACGGTCAAAATGGTTGGAGAGGTTGAAATGAAAGACTGTATGAAGCTCAAATTTAAACCCACATGTGGGGCGTGGGGGTTCGGTTTTCTTTCGACCTGTTCCAAATTTGGACCGGCTGTAATTTTGTTTTGTGAATTAAAGCAAACCATTGTGAGTGCAGCCATTACTGCACTCACCTGCTGGGTTCTTCCAGAATTTTGGGCGATGCTCCTGTTTTCCAGAATCTGCAGTGCCTTTTGTTTATCAACATGTAATGACTTGGCAATGAGAAAGCAGGCACAGTGAAGCACAGGGCTGGAGTAACTCCACAGGTATAAATCTGATCAGATAATCAAGCACTTAGCGGCCGCAGGAAGTGCCCACATATTGAAACGTCTGTCCATGGCCTCAAGTTCTGTCAAACCAAGACCCCCCATAAATTGGAGGAGCTGATTTCAGATTTATTGTCAAAGTATATACATGATATCACGACATGACTCTGAGGTTCTTTATTCTCCAGGTGAAACAGAGTTACCACTTATTGGTCGTGAACAAAACAACTGTACACAGGATATATATGTAAACAAATAAAGAACTGTTAACAGAGAATGAATGTAAACAAACTGTGCAATTCAGAGAGAATTAAAAAAGTGCACGTAAAAGTCCTTAAATGAGTCCCCAATTGAGTTTGTAATTGAGGAGTCTGATGGTGGAGGGATAGTGGCTGTCCCTGAACCTGATGATGTGAGTCTTGTGGCACCTGCACCTCTTTCCTGATGGCAGCAGCGAGAACAGAGTATGTGCTGGGTGGTGTGGACCCTTGATAATTGCTGCTGCCCTCCGACGACTGTGTTCCCTGGAGATGTTCTCGATAGTGTGGAGGGTTTTGCCTGTGATGTCCTAGGCTGTATTCACTGCCTTTTGGGTGGGGCTTTACATTCAGGGGTGTCGGTGTCCCCATTCCAGACCATGATGCAGATGGTCAGCACAATTTCCACCACTCCTCTGCAGAAATTTGCCAGGATTTCTGGTGTCAAACCGTAACTCACTGCCATTAGTGTGTTGGGTTCAAGAAAGATCTTCCAAGATAGCGAAGTGGTGATACAACCACAGCACTGGGCCGCGTGCCCTCCAGCCTACTGCAGTGGGTGACCTCTGTACCTGCAGGAAGACCACCTGGAAGGCCAACTCTACTTGGCCGGCTGTCAATCATTGACCTGTATATAGACTTGAGCCGGCCCCTCCTGGACCAGTCACACATGGAACCATTGAGACTACTCCTGGTGTACAACAAAGTTTAAAGCTTGTATTACAGTCTTTTCTGTGTTTTGTGTCTGCTTGCTGCACCACAAGTGACTCCTAAGAACATAAATTTGCAAATTTGATCAACCTCTGATCCCCCAATTATTGTATATCTCTGGCTTTCCCTTCCTGAATTCAACAATCAGCTCCTTAGTTTTGGTGCGATTGAGGTCAAGGTTGTTGTTGATCGACCATTCAACCAAGTTTTCAATTTCCCACCTGCACGCTGACTCGTCTCCTTTCTTTATACAACCCACTCCTGTGGTATTGCCGTCAAATTAGTAGATAGTGTTATTTTTTGTATCGAGCCAAACAGTTGTAAAGTGAGAAGAACTTGAAGCATTTTGTTTGGGCGCCTGCTGACACTTTGTCCCTACCCTGATGAAGGGCTCAACACCGAAACGTCGGTTATGTATCTTTATCTTTGCTGTATAAAGTATACGTTTGACCTGTGGAGTTACTCCAGCCCTGTGCTTCACTGTGCCTGCTTTCTCATTGCCAAGTCATTACATGTTGGTAAACAAAAGGCACTGCAGATTCTGGAAAACAGGAGCATCGCCGAAAATTCTGGAAGAACCCAGCAGGTCAGGCAGCATCTGTGGAAAGCATAGACAGTCGATGTTTCGGGACATAACCCTGCTTTGGGACTAGCAAGAAATGGGCAGTAGCTGGAATAAAATGAGGGAGGGATAAGAAGCCATCAAGGAGATACACATGTCACAGAACTCATACTTCTTGGTTCAGGTATAGTTGCTACTGTGACAAAGTATATAGATATATTTTTGGGAGATACATGGGAAAGGTTTGTTAGAGTAGGTCACTTGCAAACAATTTAAAACAGATCTTATTTGAAATACTGGACCTCTGCCACATGCTAGACATATTGGCTCCGCAACTTTTGCAAGAGCTTTGAAGTGTGCTCAAGAGACTTTACTAATGGATTGTTGTTCACAAAAGGCAACAGATGAAAGAGCATGTTGGAGCCGCTGCTGTCTGGAGGAGAGCTTACTGCTGTAAGTGGGTCATGTGGTTTTGCAAGCAAGGAAAGTCAAACAGGCTTCTCTTTCTGTGTGTGTGTGTGTGTGTGTGTGTGTGTGTGTGTGAGTGTGTGTGTGTTTGTGTGTGTGTGTGTGTGTGTGAGAGAGAGAGAGAGAGAGAGAGAGAGAAAGAGAGACTGAGATCATTTGAACAGTGTTACAGCCAACAAGAAGCATCTGGGACTGGAACAGGACAAGCTGACAAGCTTATGGAAAGCCCATTTGTAAGATGGCCTGGTCAAAGCCCTTGTGGTTCATGCAAGAGGAGAGGACTGGCTGTCTAATGTTTCACTTGGAATAAGAGAAACAAAAAGACACTCTGTTGTGACCTGAAAGAAAGAGGTTATCATCTGGAGAATGCTGAAGGAGCAAGTTTCGTCAGCAAGACACAGGAATGACTGATGGAAGTACATCAGTTGTGGATGTCCTGGAACAACAAATCTCTCTCTGAAAACCAACAAGAACCTTCCTGAGTGGTAATCATTTACCTTTTAAGAACCAAAGCCTGGTGAACTTTATAAATGTTAAATTCTGTGCACAGTTTAAGAATTGCCTACAACCAGTGAATTTGGAGGAAGGAGAAGTAAGATTGGACTGTGAACCAAATAACTTTTCTAAACTCAAACACACATTACATGCACATGCGCTTAGAATTAGAAGGGGGGTTAGGTTAAATAAGTCAATAGTGATAAGTTAAAGTTTGATTCTATTTTCATGTTTAAAGATAATTAAAAACAACTTTTGTTTAAGTCATGATTTGTCTTGGTGAATATCTATTGCTGTTGGGTTTTGGGGTCCTCTGGGCTTGTAACACTACTCCTCACCTATCAAACTCCTGAACAACAGAATCAAAGATTCATTTAAGTACCCTACACATTATTTATCACTGAACATTTATTTTTCTATATTTGCACAGTCAATTTGTTTACATTTTTTTCTTTAAGTACAATTTACAGATACTGGGAAACGAGTCTCAGAGTGATGACATGTATGTTCTCTGACAATAAATTTGATCTTTGACCTTTGAACTGTGAGTTGCCACCGAAGTTGATATTGCTGAGTCAGAATATAAGGTGCTGTTCCTCCAATTTAGGAGTGTGCAGATTAGTTACCTGATCTCCCATAGCATAGGAATGACATCACCAAATTGGAATGGGTGCAGAAAAGATTCATGGAACTGTTACTGGGACTAGCGGACTTGAGTTATAAAGGAGACGCTTGGACTCTTCCCTCTGGAACATTGGAGGCCAAAGGGAGAGCTACTGAACTTTATAACATCATGAAGGACATGGATATGGTCAATCGTCCTAGTCTTTCCCCCCAGGGTATTGGAATTTAAAACTAAAAGGCATAGGTTTAAGGTTGTGGGGGGTGGGGGGGAGATCCCACAAAGAATGAGCTGCTAAAGGAAGCTGTAGAGGTGGACACAATGATCATGTTTAAAATAATTCTCTGCCTTCTGTATTGCAAAAAAAAAAGGCTCAGATTCTGTTGCTCACTGGCCACAGAGCACCAGGATGTGTTTGGGAGGCTTATCAGCAGGGAGTTTGCCCCTGGACCACCTTAAAGCAGGCAGGGTATTACACTGGCAGTGTAAAGATACGGCATTTGCAATGGCTACATTCCATGGTCTGAGATAAGAACACAGCACAGGCCTTTCAGCCCACAATGTAAACTGACTCCACCATAATCGAACACTTGTCCATAACCGAGATTGGCTAGACAGCATGGAAATAGGCTCTTCAGCCCAACTTGTCCATGCCATCCCTACTGGCCCCATTTGCCTCCATTTGGCCCATTTCACTCTAAATCTTTCCTACCACTGCTCCTGTCGAAATGTTGCTTCAGAGCACGACAATTACCCCCAGCTCTGTCACTTCCCCTGCCACATCCTTCCATAAACTTACACCCTCAGTGTGAAGAAGGTACCCTTCTAAATCTTTCCCCTCACTCACCTTGTGGTGAGACTTCAGACGGTTGAGAGATTTCAGAATATCAGTGGAGAGAACACAGAGGAGACATCAAGATGTGGCAGGAAAAGGACAAAAGGGTAAAAGACTAGCAGAGCATACTTGATGGGCTGAATGGTCTAACTCATAATCCTGATGAAATGCAGAATTCTTGAGACAGTGTTATCAGTTCTTGTGCACCTCAGGACATTTCATGAGGCCTTAAAAATTGGATGTATTTCCCTTTTCTCTTTAAGTTAGTTTTTCCATGAGAGATCAAGTGTGCTTCATAGATCATATAATAGATTAATTTTTATGTGGGGTTTGTTAAAACAATAATCCTGAATCCAAGCACAATAACTTCTTGAGAAACCAAGAAATAGTGGGCAACAGTATTTTTGTCTGACAAATGTTGTGGCAATATATGATGGATTAATACTGATAATTTTCCAGCCTTCCCACACTCTTACCCTTGTTGGCAATGGAGGGAGTTGAGACCCAGCCAAACTCCTACTATTTCTACGCAATCCATGACAACGTCCTGTGGAATTCTTTGCTGATAGACAAATAGGTTAACAATAAAGTTAATACGGAAAGCAAGTCCACGGAGAGTCATTTCTGATTGTGTGGTCTTCTTGCTTCCTGCCTCTTTCCCCTTCTGAAGCAAGGACTACTGAGGGAACCATTGAACGCCGCATCACGGAAACAGGCCCTTCTTGTCTGTGCCAAACTATTATTCTGCTTTGTACCATTGGCCTGCTCCTGGACCATAATGCCCCCCCCCCCCCGCCATATCCCTCCCATCCATGTACCTATTCAAAATTTTCTTAAATGTCAAAAAATTGAACCCGCATTCACTTCAGCTGGCAGCTTGCTCCACATTCTAAACACTCTCTGCATGGAAAAGTTCCCCCTAATGTTCACAAGATCACAAAATATTGGAGCAGAAGTTCCACAGACTCACGGCACCTCCTAGTCCCTGCCTCAACCCTCTTTATATTAGGTGAGAAACACAAAAGCAGGTCAGGCAGCATCCATGGGTGGAAAGGGACAGTCAACGTTTCGGGTCGGGACCCTTTCTCAAGATTAAAGGTAAGGCTAAATGTAATCTTGGGCAACAACACATTTTAATTTAGAGATAGCTCTAAAGCGGCCCACAAGCCCGTACCACCCAAATGCACCCATGTCACCAATTAACCTACCATATATGTCAGTGTTCAAGACGACCCCAGAATTTCCACTTAAAATGTAGGTTTTGAGCTATACTCACTGTATATGACTACCCCCCAAGTCTGGCACTTATTGCTGAGAGCTTACTGCCCTTTACCAACCATCCCACTGATCAGTGGAGTGATACTGTCACAATATTTTAAAAGTAAATTGCACAGGAAAGTTTTAAGTTTTATGAGCATATTTTAAAATAAACAACTTTATCAGGCTGTTTAAAGCCCGTACAAAGCCGATGGAACTCGGACTGGGCGGATGGACTCTGCAGGGGAACACATGAGACTTCGATGTTTGTCAGCTGTTGCAAATGGCAACTGGTGCATGCTGTTAGCTTAGTTTGCAGCACTGTTATTTTAAGGTATGTTAAAGGTCCATTAGAGAATCACAGCGGACAACTGTGTGTGGAGCCAAATGAGGTGGGAGAGATTTTGAACAAGTTCTTCGTTTTTCACCAAGGAGAAGGATATTGAATTGTGCAGGGTAAAGGCAGCAAAGAGGGTGATTATGGAGTCTGTAGTGAATAAGAGAGAGGAATTTCTGGAGCTTTTAAAGCATATAAAGGTGGATAGTCTCCAGGTCCTGACGGGATTTTCCCCAGGACCTTGAGAGGTTAATGAGGAAATAACAACTGCTCAGACAGTGATTTCACAAATGTCATTAGAGATGGGGATAGGGCCGGAGGATTGGCTTATTGCTTATGTGGTTCTGTTGTTTAAAAATGGTTCAAGGATCAAGCCTAGCAATTATAGGCTTGTAAGATTGACGTCTGTGACAGGTAAGTTAATGGAAAGTGTCCTTAGAGATAATATATACAAGTATCTGGAGAGACAGTGTCTGATCAGGAACACTCAACGTGGAAGGTCTTGCTTGACCAATCTTGTTGAATTTTTGGAAGAGGTAACTAGAATGTTGATGAGGGGAATGCAGGGGATGTTGTCAATATGGACTTCAGTAAGGCCTTCGATAAGGTTCCGCATGGATGGTTAGTTAGGAATGTTCAAGCACTAGGCATTAACTTTGAAATAGTCAAATAGAATCAATAGTGGCTGGAAGGGAGATGCCTGAGAGTTGTAGTGGATAACAGTTGTCAGGCTGGAGGCTGGTGACAAGCACTGTGGCACAGGGATCTGTATTGAGTCCATTGCTGTTTGTCATATACATTAATGATCTGGATGATGGGGTGGTAAATTGGATTAGTAAATATGCAGATGATAATAAAATAGGTGGGATTGTGGATAATGAAGAAAGGTTTCAAAGATTACAAAGGGATTTGGACGGCTTAGAAGAGTGGGCTGAAAGATGGCAGATGGAGTTTAATGCTGAGAAGTGTGAAGTTCTTCATTTTGGAAGGAATAATAAAACTTGACGTATATAGTAAATGGGAGAGCATTGAGGAATGCAGTGGAGCAGAAAGATCCAGGAAAATGAATCCAATTCATCATTTCCTGAAGGTGGAATCTCACGTGGATAGGGTAGTGAAGAAGGCTTTTAGTATGATGGCCTTTATAAATCAAAGCATAGAATACAGGAGTTGGGAAGTGATGTTGAGACTGTTCAAGACATCAGTGAGGCCAAATTTGGATGACTGTATGCAGTTCTAGTCACCTAATTATAGGAAGTAAATCAACAAGGTAGAGAGGGTGCAGAGATTTATGAAAATATTACCTGGGACACAGCATCTAGATTACAAAGAAAGAGAGCAGTTTAGGTCTTTATTCCTTGGAGCATAGAAGGTTGAGAGGGGATTTGATAGAGGTATTTAAGATTAAGAGGGGGATAGATAGAGTTGTTGTGGATAGGTTTTTTCCCTTGAGGGTAGGAGAGATTGAAACAAGAGGTCATGAGTTAAGAGTTAAAGGGCAATAGTTTAGAAGTAAAATAAGGGGAAACTTCTTCACTCAGAGAGTGGTGTCTGTGTGGAATGAGCTTCTGGGAGAAGTAGTGGCGGCAAGGTCCACTTTATCATTCAAGGAAAAATTGGATAGGTATATGGATGGGAGGGGAATGGAGGGTTATGGGAAGGGTGCAGGTAGGTGGAACTAGAGGAGAATACTTAGTTCAGTGTGGACTAGAAGGACCAAGATAGCCTGTTTCTGTGCTGTAATTGTTATATGGTCATAGACAGATTTATAATATATTTTTCGTGGATATCCCTCGTAGTTGAGGAGGGTGGCCTTTGTTCAGTTGATCCACCGAGCGAAGACGCCTGTGCATGTATTTGTTTACTATGTAGTTGACGTTGCACTCCAAGAAGCACACGGTACTTCACAAATCAACCAACTAGCTTCAGTGGCGTGGAAACCACGATGACTGGAGCTGATGCACTTGTTGCGGCCTTCGTCCGCCTTCACAGCCGTTGAATTCAACGGCTTTGTCCGTCTGTTCCGCCGTTGAGGTCTTGGTTGGATTGTTCTTTGTCAGGGATCAAGGACCTTACCCTTAACCTTACCGCCATGAATGACCCCACCAGGAGCATAGCTGCAGACAGCATCGCTCTTGGGATCACAGGACCAGACAAGCTTCTCCACCATGACAAGGTTATTCTCTTCTTCTTTGGCTTGGCTTCGCGGACGAAGATTTATGGAGGGGGTAAAAGTCCACGTCAGCTGCAGGCTCGTTTGTGGCTGACAAGTCCGATGCGGGACAGGCAGACACGGTTGCAGCGGTTGCAGGGGAAAATTGGTTGGTTGGGGTTGGGTGTTGGGTTTTTCCTCCTTTGCCTTTTGTCAGTGAGGTGGGCTCTGCGGTCTTCTTCAAAGGAGGTTGCTGCCCGCCAAACTGTGAGGCGCCAAGATGCACGGTTTGAGGCGTTATCAGCCCACTGGCGGTGGTCAATGTGGCAGGCACCAAGAGATTTCTTTAGGCAGTCCTTGTACCTTTTCTTTGGTGCACCTCTGTCACGGTGGCCAGTGGAGAGCTCGCCATATAACACGATCTTGGGAAGGCGATGGTCCTCCATTCTGGAGACGTGACCCATCCAGCGCAGCTGGATCTTCAGCAGCGTGGACTCGATGCTGTCGACCTCTGCCATCTCGAGTACTTCGACGTTAGGGATGAAAGCGCTCCAATGGATGTTGAGGATGGAGCGGAGACAACGCTGGTGGAAGCGTTCTAGGAGCCGTAGGTGATGCCGGTAGAGGACCCATGATTCGGAGCCGAACAGGAGTGTGGGTATGACAACGGCTCTGTATACGCTTATCTTTGTGAGGTTTTTCAGTTGGTTGTTTTTCCAGTCACAAAGTTATAATCCACAGAGAAATATATTTTTATTGTTTTAATATAATGTTACTAATAATCCAGCTTCCCAAACATAATTTTCAGTCGAAAAATATTTAGTTGTAGGACTTTATGCTGTTCTCCATCGCCATGAAGAATGCTTTAAAGCACAGGATATTGAGGTTCCAATTTTATACTTGGCGTATAAGACAACCTCTGGTTTTGGGGTGACATTTTTAAGGTTTGAATACCACCTTATACGCCAACATATACGGTACTAACCTTGTATGTCTATGGAACGGGGTGAAAACCAAAGCGCCTGGAGGAAACCCACGTGGACGCATGAAAAATATATACAACTCCATACAGAGAGCACCGAATTCGAACCTGGGGGGCTGCTGCAGTAACAGCAGTGCGCTAACCATGTCACTTACAGAGCATACAATATAAATTTGTCTTTCTGTTCCCTATCAAAGGTATTGGACTGGAATTCTCCACATGCCGAGTTTCTCAACCTTTTTTATTTCCATCTGCAGAGCACCTTGAGGACAGCCTACATTAAATCGACAGACCACCAGTTATGGGGGTGGAGAGAAGCTGGCAAGGTTGAGCTATTTCCAAGACCACTGATGGGATTTTCATTTTGTTGTGGTGGGAAATGATTTTGAGGAATTTTCATTTCATTTGTTGTCAAATTTTCAGCCTTGTTTTATAAATCCAAGTTTTCACCTTTCGTAAAGAGTTTGTTTTGTGAGCAGACCAGTTGGACATTGCATACATAGTACAACAAGATACAGAGTTGCAGAGAGAGATTACTGTACATTTGGTGTATAAGTCGAGTCGTGAAACCCTAAAAAATTTCTCAAAAAGGAGTGGTCGACTTATAGGCCAGATATACAGGATTGTATTCGCTGGAGTTCGGAAGAATGAGAGGAGATCTTATAGAAACATATAGGATTATGAAGGGTATGGATAGGATAGATGTAGGAAGGATTTTTGAGCTGGCCGGGGAAACTAAAATGGGAGGACACAGTCTCAAGATTCGGGGGGAGTAGATTTAGGACAGAGATGAGTGAAAATAGTTTTTCCCAGAGAGTAGTGAATGTTTGGAATTCTCTAACCAGGGAAGTGGTTGAGGCTGCCTCATTAAACCTATTTAAAATTAGGTTAGATAAATTTTTACATGATAGAGGAATTAGGGGAAATGGGGAGAAGGCAAGTAGGTGGAGATAGGTCATAAATTAGATCAGCCATGATCGTATTGAATGGTGGAGCAGGCTCAATCGGCCATTTTTGGGCCTACTCCTGTTCCTACTTCCTATGTTCCTATGAGACCTTAAATTCACCGACAAAAAGAACAGATTGATGTCAATTTGGCATGTAGGTCAATGCTGGAGGCATCTCCCCATTGCCGGAGCTGCTTACCCAACCCCTCCCCACCAATGGGCACCGCTACAACCGCTCTTGCTTGGGAACCTGAGGTCACCGCTCCTGCCTGGTAAGCTGAGGTTCTTGCTCCCGTCGGGAATGCAATGTAGGTGCTGCAGCTCCGTGGGTCATCACCGCTGCTGCCTGGTAGGCCAAAGCTTTTTTTTTTCACTTACTTAATTTACTACTTTGTTACTTGCTATTGGGGTGTTTTAAAAAATTTTGGGTTCTTGACAGGCCTGGACAATCTGAAAAATGAGGGTCGACTTATAAGCCAGTCAACTTATGAGCCAAAATATACGGTAAGTAGTACAGAGCAACGGCAGTGTCATTTTACTTCTTTGGGGTTCATTCAGGAGTCTGATAACAGCAGGAAAATAACTATCCTTGAACCTGGGTGTGCTTGATCTCACACTCTTCAATGCGATGGAGGGGCTGAAAAGAGTATGGCTGGGATGGGATGAGTCTTTTAATATGTGAGCTTCTTTTCAAAAGGCAGCAGGAGTTACAGAAGGAGTTAATGCAGGGGAGGAAGTTGTGCATTTGATGGAGTCGATGGAGGGGGGTGTATGTGTGATGGTTGAAGGGGAGGATAATGTGATGGAGTCGATGAGTGGGAGGTGTGATGTAGTCAATGGAGGGGGTGTGTGATGGAGTCAATGGAGGGGAGGGAGGTGTGTGATGGAGGGGATGGGTGTGTGTGATCATCAGTGGGGAGGGCAGTGTATGTGATGGAGTTGATGGTGGGGAAGGTGCTTGTGTAATGGAGTCGATGGAGGGGAGGGGGTGTGTGATGGAGTCATTGGAGGGGAGGGAGTTTGTGATGGAGTTGATGGAGAGGAGGGGGTGTGTGATGGAGTCGATGGAGGGGAGGGATGTGTGTGATGGAATTGATGGAGGAGAGGGGGATGTGCGATAGAGTCGACGTAAGGAAGAGAGGTGCATTCATAACCCTTTGCAGTTTCTTGCGGTCTGGAGCAGAGCAGTTTGCAGCCCATGCAGTGATGCACCCTGACAGCATGCTTTCATAATGACTTGTTTATTATATCAGCGATATTAGCCTTGGCTGTGACACTGTGGACTTCCTGGAACCAACCCACGGACCAGCAGTGGTCCAGTGACGCCTGCGGTTGGGAAATACCACTCAAGGTTTGAACAGACTGTGGCCATGACTGCTTTTTAATTTCAATCCATAATAAATGGGCTCGCATCCAATCTTTAGGCCAATGCAAAATTTGCCAAGAATCACAGCCTAAAATCTTCCAAGCAATTTGCAGATTATGTGATACATTTCCTGAGACACTAATAATGATTTGTTTTAACTACGCACATCCTGGTTTCCAATTTGGATTAAGTGTACATGATTAGGAAGAGCTCAACACTCAGATTAGCCTGATGGACTACGTTGTTTTTTCTCTCTGTCAACTGGACATTTTCTATTTCATGGATGACCAGAATATGAAGCAACGTTGCTTCTTATCCAGAGATAGGATCGGCAGGGACTTTTCTCTGCTGGAGCCGCTGAAGGGGTCACCTTATAAAATAATGAGTGGCACCCCCACCACCCAGGCCATGCCCTCTTCACTCTGCTACCATTGGGGAAAAGGACCAGGAGCCTAAAGACGAGCACTCAGTGGCACAAGGAGAGCTTCTTCCCCTCCGCTATCAGATTCTTGAATAATCAATGAACCACAGACACGGCCTTACTTTTCGTGCATGATTATTTCTATTTTTATATTACTGTTGTAAGGTGGTTCATAATATGAATGTTTGAAATATGACGCTGGTGTAAAACACCAAATTTCACAACTTGTTCATGACAATAAATTCTGATTCTGATTCTTTTTCACAGGGTAGGGAAGCAAAAAACTCGAGGATATAGATTCAAGGTGAGAAGGGAAAGAATTAAGGTGGTGTAGGTGGTGGGTGTGTGGAAGAGGAAGCAGAAGAGTCAGGTACATTTGGACATGTACGTGGATAGAAAAGGTTTAGAACAATGGATAAGTTGGGCTGAAGGGCCCAGTTGTGTGCTGTATAACCATAGCTCTTGTGACTCAAAATATTCCCCCTGGCTAGACTGGGCATATTTTTTTACCATTGAGACGCCCTTTTAAGATTCTGATGACAGCATGAAAGAAGCTGCCATTGAATTAGAACATAGACAATCTGGAAAAGGGGACAGAGTGCAGTGTTTCAAAACTTGACACTAAATTAGGTGGAAAAGCAAATTGTGCAGAGGATACAGAGAGATTGCAGGGAGATAGAGATAGATTAAGTGAGTGGGCAGATGGCGTACAATGTTGGTAAATGTGAGGTTGTCCACTTTGGAAGGAAAAATTGAAGATCTGAATGCTATTTAAATGGCAAGCGATTGCAGCGTGCCTGCCGTGCAGAAGGACTTGAAAGTGCTTGTGCATGAATCGCAAAAGGTGAAGCAATGATCAAGAAGGCAAATGGAACGTTGCCCTTCATTGCTGGAGGGATGGAATTTAGGAACAAGGAGGTTATGCTGCCACTGTACAAGGTACTTGTGAGGCCCCATCGGAGGTACTGCATGAAGTTCTGGTCTCTTTACTTGAGACTTTGGAGGCGGTCCAGAGGAGGTTTACCAGATAGATTCCAGAGATGAGGGGGTAGGCCTATTAACATAACATAACATAACATAACAATTACAGCACGGAAACAGGCCATTAGGCCCTTCTAGTCCGCACCGAACCAAACACCCCTTTCTAGTCCCACCTCCCTGCACAATGCCCATAACCCTCCATCTTCTTCTCATCCATATACCTGTCCAACCTTTTCTTAAATAATACAATTGACTCCGCCGCCACTATTTCTCCCGGAAGATCATTCCACACGGCTACCACTCTCTGAGTAAAGAAGTTCCCCCTCATGTTACCTCTAAACCTCTGCCCCTTAATTCTTAACTCATGTCCTCTTGTTTTAATCTTTCCTCCTCTTAACGGAAATAGTCTATCCACATCCACTCTGTCTATCCCTTTCATAATCTTAAATACTTCTATCAAATCCCCTCTCAACCTTCTACGCTCCAAAGAATAAACACCCAATCTGTCCAATCTCTCCCCATACTCCAGATGCTTAAACCCAGGCAACATTCTGGTAAACCTTCTCTGCACTCTCTCCACTCTGTTTATATCCTTCCTATAATTAGGCGTCCAGAACTGCACACAGAACTCCAAATTAGGCCGCACCAACCCCTTATACAATCTCAACATCACCTCCCAACTCCTATATTCCATGCAATGATTGATAAAGGCCAGCATACTAAAAGCCTTCTTCACCACCCTATTCACGTGAGTTTCTACCTTCAGGGAACGATGTACCGTTACTCCTAAATCTTTCTGCTCTTCTGTATTCATCAATGCTCTCCCATTTACCACATATGTCCTATTCTGATTCTTCTTACCAAAATGAAGCACCTCACACTTATCAGCATTAAATTCCATCTGCCATTTTTCAGCCCACTTTTCTAAGCAGCTCAAATCCCTCTGCAATCCTTGAAAACCTTCTTCATTATCCACTATTCCACCTATCTTAGTATTGTCTGCATATTTACTAATCCAATTCACCACCCCATCATCTAGATCATTAATGTATATAACAAACAACAATGGGCCCAATACAGATCCTTGAGGCACACCACTGGTCACCGGCCTCCAACCTGACAGACAATTATCCACTACCACTCTCTGGCCTCTCCCTTTCAGCCAATGTTCAATCCATTTGACTATCTTAAAATTTATACCTAAAGACTGCACCTTCCTAACTAACCTTCCATGTGGTACCTTATCGAAGGCCTTACTGAAGTCCATATAGACAACATCCACTGCGCTACCCTCATCCACATTCCTAGTCACCTCTTCAAAAAATTCAATCAGATTGGTCAAACATGACCTTCCTCCCACAAATCCATGTTGAATGCTCCTGATCAGACCCTGTCTATCCAGATGTTTATAAGTACTATCTCTAAGAATTTTCTCCATTAATTTACCTACCACAGACGTCAAACTTACAGGCCGATAGTTGCCAGGCTTCCTCCTTGAACCCTTTTTAAATAACGGAACCACATGCGCAATGCGCCAATCCTCCGGCACTATCCCCATATCTAATGACATTTGGAAAATTACCGCCAGAGCCTCTGCTATTTCCTCCTTCACTTCTCTCAATGTCCTGGGGAAGATCCCGTCTGGTCCCGGAGACTTATCCACCTTTATATTCTTCAAAAGCCTTAAAACTACACCTTTTGTAATCTCTATATTCCCCATATTTACCCAATTTGCTTTTTTTATCCCACATCTCCCAATATCCTTCTCCTTAGTGAATACCGAAGAAAAGAAACTGTTCAATATCTCCCCCATTTCTCTAGGTTCCACACACAGTTTTCCACTCTGATTTTCTAAGGGACCAATTTTGTCTCTAGCTTTCCTCTTACCATTAACATATTTGTAGAACTCTTTTGGATTAGTTTTCACCCTGCTTGCCATAGTTTTCTCGTACCTTCTTTTAGCTTTCCTAATTCCTCTCTTAAGATTCCTCTTACATTCAATGTATCTTTCAAACATCTCCTTAACTCCATGCTTCTTATATCTAATATACGCCTCCCTTTTTCTTCGAACCAAGTTTCCAATATTCCTTGAAAACCAGGAGAGATTGAATCGTCTGGGATTGTACTCGCTGGACTTTAGAAGAATGAGAGAATATCTCATAGAATCATAGAAAACCATGAAAGGCATAGAGGTAGGTAAGTCATTTTCATTGGTAGGAGAGACCAGAACTAGGTCCCCATGATTTGAATGGAGACGCAAATTTGCACGGTTAGTGTAGCGGTTAGCACAATGCTGTTCCAGCACAAGCGACCGGTATTCAAATCTGGCGCTGTCTGTAAGGAGTTTGTGCATTCTCCCTGTGTCTGCATGGGTTTCAACTGGGTGCTCTGGTTTCCTCCCACCGTTCAAAAACATCCCGCCAATGTTGGTCATTTGGGTATAATTGGGCGGCACAATGTCATGGGCTGAAAGGACAGGTTACCAATATATAATGAGCACTGAGGTATCCGTCTTGGTATTAAGGAAGGAGAAGTAATTTTTCCGGAGACTTTCTTAATTTGTACATTGTCATAAAAAATAAGATTTTTAGCCTTAACCATATATCAAGGTGGTAGAGGCGGGTTCAATTGCAAGTTTGCAATTTCAAAAGACATTAAGACAGGTACATAGAGAGTAAAGGTTTAGACCAGTGGTTCTCAACCTTTTCCTTTCCACTCACACACCACTTTAAGTAATACCTCTGCCATGGGTGCACTAAATTAAGTGGAAAAGCAAATTGTGCAGAGGATACAGAGAGATTGCAGGGAGATAGAGATAGATTAAGTGAGTGGGCAGATGGCGTACAATGTTGGTAAATGTGAGGTTGTCCACTTTGGAAGGAAAAATTGAAGATCTGAATGCTATTTAAATGGCAAGCGATTGCAGCGTGCCTGCCGTGCAGAAGGACTTGAAAGTGCTTGTGCATGAATCGCAAAAGGTGAAGCAATGATCGAAGGAAAAAGTTTGAAAACTACTGTTTTAATCGTCCCTCATTGACTCGTTATGTGCAGGGTTTCAGAACTCCAAAGGAAATGGGCCAGTGACAATTTTTCTCAAGCAAAATATTTCAGTAACAAATTGGGCAGTGATTCTCAACATCCCACCTTAACCAGTCCCTTACTGATTGGAGAGCAGTTATAGCACAGGGAATAATTAAAATGGTATGTGAATGGAAAGAAAACATTTGAGAACCACTGGGTTAGAGGGATATGGGCCAAATGTGGCTAGTTTGGTCGGCATGGACAAGTTGTGCCAAACTCTACGACTCGCGGGGTAATAAAAACACCTCTTTAGCTACCCGAAGGCAGAAATCCAATGGGAAACACATGACCTACTGGAGGGAAGAGTTGTGTCCTGCTGTGACTCTGAGGCTGCCTCGTCAGGCCTCCCTGTGTCTGCACAATGTCCTTTGTGATATAAACATAAATGGGCCCTCTCTGAACGCAGCGCTGAAGCTGAAGCTTTTCAATTTCCTGATGAAATTTGGAATAATTGCCCCCCCCCCCCCCCCATTCTTCCTTTGGTTCTAATTAATCCTGTGGGCAACTTCTACCATTGCTCTCAACTCACTTCATTTAACTTCTCATTTTTGATTTTACTCGTTTTCTTTGTTCTCTAATAGTTCCTTCTCCTGAGATTCTTTTTCTGCTTGAACCTCAAACTGACTCAAGTGTAACAGAATCATTTTCCCATTACTGTTCCCTTGTTGCCGCCAGGATTTATGCTTTGAACCCTTATCCTGACCTTTCTCCACTTTTCGCTTCAGTTCATTAATTTCTTTTTCTTGAGCTTTCTGATTTTTTCTCCAACTCTTGCCTCAGTTTAGCATTTTTCTTCAACTTTAACCTCTGATTCAACGAACAAGCAAGTAACTACAATTTATTTACTTAATTCCTTTGTACATTCACCCTCGCTGGCACAAGTCTGTTCCCAAAGAATGTTCTCTGGGGATGCTGTTCTAAATAAATCTACCTTCACTGATGTTTCTACTCATTTGAGCCATTTTTATTTAGTTTTTTTCTTATTTAAATTAATCTATCAACCACACGCCTTGGTCTCCATTATCGACATGGAATATTACAGCACCAAACGGGACCTTTGGCCCACAATGCTTTTTAAAAAAATTTAATAGTCCACGAATCCGTGCTGCCCAATTAAACTCCACCCCTAAACACATTTTGAACGGTGGGAGGAAACCAGAGCCCCCAGGGAAAATCTACGCAGACACGGGAAGCTCCTTACAGACAGCACAGGATTCGAACCTCTGTCCCGATCGCTGGCGCTGTAAAGGCGTTGCACTAACCGCTACCCAATCTGTTGGGCCAACCTGCTCCACAAAAATCTAATCCTACCCCACCTCATGCCCAGTACCCTCTCATTTTTCTTAAATCCATGTGCCGATCTAAATGTCCCTATTGTACCAGCCCCATCACCAATACATTCCAGGCACCCACTTCTCTTTGTGTCAAAAACTTACCTCTGACATCTCCCCTAAACTTGTGTGATCCGAGGTTGGAATGCCCATTCAAAGGCAGGCATCCATGGTATAGCTCAGCCTTTCGTACAAATTTAAATGACTTAGAGAGTTTGGCTCAGGATGACTTTAAACCACTGCTTATTGATCCCACCCAGGAATATCAAGTGTTGCCAATTAAATATAAATTCAACACAGTGGGTGAGAAACCAAGTAGGGAGCACAGTTAGCGTAGCGGTTACAGCGCCAGCGATCAGGACCAGGGTTCGAATCCTGCGCTGTCTGTAAGGAGTTTGTACATTCTCCCTGTGTCTGCTTAGGTTCTCCCTGCCCGGAGGTGGGGGGGGGGGGTTCTGGTTTTCTCCCACCGTTCAAAAATGTTCGGGGGGGGCGGTTTGTAGGTCAATTGAGTGTAATTGGGTAGCACAGGTTTGTGGGCCTGTTACTGTGCTGTATGTCTAAATTAAATTAAAATTAAAAAGTTAAAGTCCAATTTATTATCATCTGATTGCACAAGTAAAACCCAACGATACAGCGCTCTCCGGTCCTCAGTTCAGAACACGCAGATACACAACCGAACATTACACACAAACAAACAATACATGTGCAGGACAAGTATTCATATATACAAATAAATACTGTTTTGAGAATATGAGAGGCTCATGTGGTTAGTGTGAGCAGTTCCTTTGGTCAATGTTTCAGGTCGGGAGCCCTTTATCAGTATGAGGTTTTGCTGAAAGGTTCTGGCCCGAAACGTCGACCGTTCTTTTTCTCGCACTGATGCTGCTCGACCTGCTGAGAGCAGATTGTTTTTTTTTGTTGGAGTTGGATATCGGATATTAGAACCAGGAACTGTGAGGAGGCTGATGGCGCTGAGAGGTTCCTGATCGCGTCGGAGGTTCGGAACTGGAACTCGGGTGGCCGATGATTTGAACTGGACTCTCAAGAGGCTGCAGGAGCGCTGGAGGCGAATCCACAGACACACGGCGACTCTTTTGCTCCTCCTTCTCTGACTGTAAGAGGCTCTTCAGGCAATTTCTGCAGATGGCGAATCTGTCTCCCTTAAAGCAGGCAAAAGGCAATTTTGTGTATATATGACCCTGCTTTTATTAGATGACGATAAATTGAATCATGAATCCAGATGAATCTGATGTGCCCAATCAATGGAGAATGAAGCAAGAAATCTGAGGCTGTTGTAGTTGACAATTTTGAGCTCAGCTTTCTGACATGAGGGATAGAATAATATAGAGATGCTTCAAGGGAGAGAAGCTTAATGATCAACAATTAGAGGAGTAAAAATTTCAAGAGACGAGCAGGTGACAGGAGAAAAATGTTTTCTCTGCACCCTGACTGGGATTGGAACGCACACACAGTCTGACCACTCAAAAGTCAAAGTTGTCTCTCAACAAGGCAGTTTAATGTTTAAATTCCTGTTGTGGAAAAGAGAAACTGGAGAAAACAACAAAGTGAGCTTCCCAGCAGATTATTTGTTTTAATTGTTTGTTTTGGACAGAGAAAGACACTCAGTGCAGCCTTGCTTCTGCATAACAACCCAGATCACCCTCCTCAGCTGAGTGGGCTTTGCCTCTCTCTCTTTTATCCACATCCCTTTCAAGGAGAATAAAAGCCATTAATATATCTTGTGACATCAAAACCTTGCAGCTGTGGGTTCCTGCCCTTTCAGCCTGAGTTCCGATCGACCAACACTCTTTAAAGTCACTTAGTACAGAATTAAATAATCACACCGGCAAGATATTATGATTATTCCACCCGATTATTAGAAACATAGAACAGTACAGTACATAAACAGGTCCTTCAGCCCATCTAGTCCATGCTGAACTATTATCTGCCCAGTCCCATTGAGCTGCACTCGAACCATACCCCTCCATCTATGTACTTATCCAAACTTCCCTTGCATGTTGAAATCAAACTCGAATTCACCACTTCCACTGGTGGCATTCCATGCTCTCACCACCTACTGAGTAAAGAAGATCCTCCAATGTTCCCCTTAAACATTTCACCTTTCACCCTTAAACCATGTCCTCCAGTTCTTGTCTCACCCAGTGGAAAAAGCCTGTCTGCATTTACTATACCTATGACCGTCCATAATTTTGAACACTGTTATGAGCCCAGAGGACCCCAAAACCCAGCAGCAATAGATATTCACCAAGACAAGTGGTTACTTAAACAAAAGTTGCTTTTAATTATCTTTAAACAAGAAAACAGAATCACACTTTAACTTAACTAACCTAACTTAACCCCCTTCTAATTCTAAGCGCACGTGTATGTAATGTGTGTGTAAGTTCAGAAAAGTTCTTTGGTTCCAAGTCCAATCTCACTTCTCATTCCTCCAAATTCACTGGTCGTAGGCCATTCTTATACTGTGCACAGAATTTAACATTTATAAAGTTCACCAGGTTTTGGTGCTTGAAAGGTAAATGGTTACCACTCAGGAAGGTTCTTGTCAGTTTTCAGAGAGAGATTTGTTGTTCCAGGACATCCACAACTGATGTACTTCCATCAGTCACTCCAGTGTCTTGCTGACGAAACTTGCCCCTTCAGGGTTCTCCAGATGATAACCTCTTTCTTTCAGGTCACCACAGAGTGCCTTTTTGTTTCTCTTATTTCAAGTGAAACATTAGACAGCCAGTACTCTCCTCTTGCATGAACCACAATGGCTATGACCCAAGCCGTCTTCCAAATTGGGGCTTTCCACAAGCTTGCCAGCTTGCCCTGTTCCAGTCCCAGCTGCCGTTGCTAGCTGTAATACTGTACAAGTGATCTCTGTCTCTCTCTCTTTCTCTCTCTTTCTCTCTGTGAGATAAAACCTGTTTGACTCTCTCTCTGCTTGCAAAACCACATGAACGACCCTCTTAGAACACCAAGTTCTCTTCCAGACAATCTGCGGCTCCAGCAAGATCTTTCATCTGTTGCCTTTTGTAAACAACAATCCATTAATGAACTCTCTTGAGCACTCTCTAAAGATCTTGCAAAAGCTGTGGAGCCTATATGTCTAGCATTAGCTGAGCTCCAGTATTTCAAATAAGATCTGTTTTAAAGTGTTTGTATGTGACCTACTCTAATAAACCTTTTTTAATTTATCTCCCAAAAACATATCTATATACTCTGTCACAATATTTCTACAATTCTCTGATGCACTAGGGAATAACATTGAACATGGAAACCTATAGCACTGTAGGCCCTTGGTGTTGTGCCAGCCTAATAACTTACTCTAGCAACTGCCTAGAATTTCCCCCACTGCGTGGTAATCCTCCATTTCTCACAGTTTCATGCTCCTACTTTATAGTCTCTTCTATGTTCCTATTGTATCTGCCTCACCCACTGTTTCCAGCAGCATATTTCATGCACCAACCACTCTCTGTTTGGAAAACCTACTTCTGACATCCCCCCTGCACTTACTCCCAGGCACCCTAAATCTATGCCTCCTCATGTTAGCCCTTTCAGTCCTGGGAAGGCGTTTGGTCATCTCAACGATCAATACTCTCATCATCTTGCACACCTCTATCAGGTCACTCCTCATCCTTCATCACTCGCTCAAGCTATCCTCATAAGGCATGCTCTCCAATTCAGGCAACACCGTGGTAAATCTCCTCTGCGCCTTTTCTAAGGCATTCACATCGTTCCTGCCATGAGGTGACCAGATCTGAACAAGTGGGGTCTAACCATGATCTTATATTGCTGTAACATTACCTTACGGCTCTTGAACTTGATCCCACGGTTAAGGAAAGCGAACACACCATACATCTTCTTAACAAGGGCGGCATGGCTGGCATAGCGGTTGGCGCAACGCCTTTACTCCACCAGCGATTAGACCGGGGTTCAAATCCCGCACTGTCTGAAAGGAGTTTGTACGTTCTCCCCGTGTCTGCGCAGGTTTTCCCAGGGGGCTCCAGTTTCCTCCCACCATTCAAAACATACCAGGGGTGTAGGTTAATGGGGTGTAAATTGGGCAGCATGGACCTGTGGGCTAAAATGGCCTGTAACCGTGCTATATGTCTGAAAAATGTGAAGCAGCTTTTATACACATGGATCCCCAGATCTCAGTTCTTCCATACTGTTCAGCATCTGCCCATTAACATTGTAATCTGCCATCAAATTTGACTTCCCAAAATGAACCACTTTACACTGTTCTGGGTTAAACTCCATCTGCCACTTCTCAGCATCCTAGCAATGTCCCTCTGTAACCTCTGGCAACCCTCCAGACAATCCACGACACCACTGACTTTCATGCCATCCACAAACTTACTAACGTAGCCTTTCACTTTCTCATCCAGGTCTTTAATAAATATCGCAAAGCGGAGGGATCCCAGAACAGATCCCTGCAGAGCACCACTGCTCGCCAGCCTCCTTGCAGAATACGAACCATCTCCAGTCACCCTCTGCCTTCTCTGGGCAAGCCAATTCTGTATCCACAAAGCAAGGCCTCCTTGGATTTCAAGCCTCCTTACTTCCTGAATGAGCCTTGCATGGGGGAACCTTATCAAATGCCTCACTGAAATCCACATAACACAGCATCCACTTCTCTAGCTTCATCACTGTGTTTTGTTACATTCTCAAATAATTCAGTCAGACTCACGAGTCACGTCCTTCCCTTGACGAAGCCATGCTGATTATCCCTGAGCAGATTATGTCTCTCTGAATGCTTGTAAATCCTGTCAGTAAGGATCTTCTCCCACAGCTTGCCCACCACTGAAATAAGACCCACTCGTCTATCATTCCCTGGGTTATCTCTACTCCATTTCTTGAACAGGGGAGTAACATCTGCAACCCTCCAATCCTTCAGTATTTCTGACTCTAGTAACAATGCAAAGATCATTACCAGTGATCCAGCAAGCTCCTATCTCGCTTTCCATGTAAGCCTTAGCTCTGGTCCTGATAACTGAGCTAACTCCTTGCATTTCACATCCGCTTTCGTAACATCAACATGCTTAGTGGTAGATAGGTTTTTGATTAAGAGGGGATGCAGGAAGAAGGCAGGAGAATCAGGTTGAAAAGGATAGTAAATCAGCCATGATGGGCTGGAGAAGCAGACTCAATGGGCCAAATGGCCCAATTCTGCTCCTATGTCTTATGGCTGGAGTTACAAGAAGAGACTTCTATCAGATCAGTCTTCAACCTGCAAGGTAAACAATCCAAATCTGACTTGATCAATCCAGACAAAGTCCCAGTGAACCGCCTCTGCATCCTCTCCTCAGGCTCCACATCCTTCCTGTAATGTGGCCACCAGAATGCGCACAATACTCCGGACGTTGCCTAACCAGAGTTTTATCCAGCTTCAACATTGTCTCAAGGCCCCAACCAATGAAGGCAAACATGCTGTCATCTTTACCACTCTATCCTTCAAGGCATAATGGACCTGGACCCTCCCAGAGAGCCCTTTACACATTAATGCTCCTGAGGGTATTGGCATTAACTGAATTTGAACTCCAAAAATGGATTGAACTCCATCTGCCACTTCGCTGCCCAAATTCTCCACTGGTCTTTATCCTGATATATTCTTTGACAACGCTGCTCACTATTCATGACCCCACCAACTTTTGTGTCATCTGCAAAGTTACTAATCTGACCAACGACATTTTCATTAACTTCTTGGTATGTGTCACAAACGGCAGGTACTGATTTTACAGGATACCTCTGGCTACAGACATTCAACAGGACAAATGCCCATCCACCACTACCTTAAGATTTCTATGACCAACTCACCAGGGATCCTGCAGTTACTTCATATCCGACACTTGCCTCCCAGGTGGGGTCATGTCCAATGCTTTACTAAAGTCCATGTAGTGAGCAGACAAGGAATTGCTGGAAGAATTCAGCAGCATCGTGGATAGAAATGGTCAGTCAACATTTCGATTTGAATCCTTTTATCAAGACTCTCTTGATGAAGGGTCCTGACCCAAAATGTTGATGACCATTTTTACCGATGGATGCTGCCTGACCTGCCCATTTTCTCCAGCATCAATGGAAATGCTTCATTAATTCATGTGTTTTGGACTTGACAGAGCCTTGAGAAATTCTGGAGTGGAGCATTTCAAACTTTTTCCGTACTTTTAAAAGTTAATTTTAAGCCTAAGCTGCTTTGATTGGCACTGTTGGAGAGAGTGGCATTATTTTAACAGCATCTGATTTGTGTGTGTTAGCTTTTACTTGTCTTGTGGTTAGGTGTTGCTCAGATGGAAAGACATGGCGCTGCCTACTCACGGTCCATGGCTACGTGACGACGTGTCATGTTTAAACTTAGAGAAGATTAGATGCCCAATTTCTGATTTAAATTTACATTTTCAAACACTGTGGGGACATATAAATTCACACAAAGTGAATTATTTTCACAATCTCTGATTTGATATGAATGAAGAAGTGTTGACTAATGAGGTAATTTACCACTTTGATAAGGAATTCTTTTTTCCTCTCCTTGCCAAACAGCTTCACTTTTGGGTAGTGGGTTTAGATCTTCTTTTCATAATAAAATATTATGGTAATATATTTTTTTAAAATTGAGAATGCGGGGTACCTGGAATGAAATGGTATGATCTAAGTATGATTTTCTTTTTGTCTTTTAATATGTATCTTTATGTACTCTTAATTTTTCAATGTGGAATTTCAATTTCAATAAAAATATTGAAAAAGAAAGAGTTTCTCCAGCTACTTTTTGTCTATTCAAGATTCCAGCATCTGCAGCTTTTGTGTTTCCTATACAGGTTGAGTGCCCTGTATCCGAAATTCCAAAAACCAAACTTTTTTTTAAGCACTGACATGATGTCACAAGTTGAAAAATATTCACCACCTGACTTGCCCGTGTGGGGCTCTGATGCTCTGTTGTTGGTGCCAGAGCTCTGAGGTACAAAGTGAAATATTTGCTTCTGGCCAGGAAGATGCCAAGTGGAGCTGAGTCTGGGTCTTCAGCATCGACTGCAGCCAGAGTCGGCGACGGTGACTCCATTCTCAACATCGGGGGTAGTGCCGGCCGCATTGGAGAAGTTGCCTTGGGCTCCCGGGCAAGAGCAGGGATCGTAGTCAGGGACCAGAGGCATGGAGCTGTAGGGAACAGTGGTGGCGGAGGGGAGTTGTCAGGAAACGCCAGCGGCAAAAGACAAAAACCATTGTTAATGTGGCAGGTGACACTGGAAGAAACATTTGAAAAAGCCATCAAGAAGAATTTCTAGTGTTTGGTGTTGCATTTATCTTCTTTTGTAAGCAGAGATCAAGGTTTTTTTTGTAAGTACTAGACATTATTTCATGTGAATTTTCCACTTGTGGCATCACGTTAGCGCTCAAAAAGCCTGCGTTGTTTTTTGTTGATGTTTAACCACTGATACAGGTATTCCGCTGATGCCGGCATGCTGACTTTCCCTAATAAGTCCATGCTTTTTCCAATGTTAGTAAATCCTGTCTCCAAGAATCTACTCCAACAATTTTTCCTTCCATTGATGTAGAGCTCACTACCCTATAATTTCCTGGTTTGTCCCTGTTTCCCCTCTTAAACAAATGAACAGCATTGATTTTCTCCAGCCTTCTGGTACCTCGCCTGTCACTGCTCTGGGTACAAAGATCTCCGTCAAGGCACTGGGAAGCTCTTCAGCATCAGGTTTACTGTCGTGAACTATGCATGCCTTCCTCAGTATTCTGAGATAGATCCCAATATGCCCTGGAGACATTCATCTCAAGATGCCCAACATATCCTTGTCTTAATCTCAACATGCTCTAGAGCAGTGTTTCTCAACCTTTTTCTTTCCTCTGTCAACAGGCAGAGTTTCTCCTTTGTCCTTGAGTAAACCTACCCTTTCCTAAGCTACCTCATGCTTTTTAATGTGTGTGTCTCCCTCTCTCACTCTCTCCCTCTCACTTGTGTATATGTTTGTAATCAATTGAATGCCTTAATCCAACTTGCTAAGCACATTATTACATGGCCCCCTTTAGCCCTTCTAATTCATGTTTAAGTTTTTTTTTTGTCCTGCTTCCTTTATATTTCTCATGGGACTTGTCCAATTTCAGCTTCTTAACCTTACATGTTTTTCTTTTTATTTCATGACTAAACTTACAATATCACTTTTCCTCTAAGATTCCCAAACCTGGCCCTCTTTCATCATTACAGACACAGTTGCCACAGTCATAAATTGAATTGGCCAAGGTATTAATGCAGTGCATGCTGGAACTTATCTGCCACCCCTTCCATTTGGAGTTAGGATATAATCTCAAGTCTGGCCCACGAGCCCAGGCGGCCCAAATACACTCACATGGCTGATTAACCTAGTACGCCTGTACTTCGTTGAAACGTGCAAGGAAGTCGAAGTGCCCAGAGGAAACTCGCAGGGTGAAGGTACAAACTCCTTACAGACAGAGGCGGATTGTACACAGCACGATGGCGCTGGACTATGGTTGCGCTGACAGCTACGCTTGCACCTTTATTAAAGAGAGGATCTCACCGTCACAGTCCCTTCAAAAGGATGTGGTTAAAAATAACAATAAATTTGGATGATGTGTTTTAATAACTATAATTTCCATTAATTTAAATATAGAAATTATGTTGTTACCGAAAAAAATCTAATCTTGATTCAGACGGACAGAATGTGCAATATGTTTCCTCAGTAAAAGATCGAAGGATAACCTAAATTAGTCTTTGGAGTATAAAGTGAAATATTGACCATGGGGAGAGAATTGGTTGGAATAAATGTTCATTCATATTATCTTTCGATCTTTTACTGAGGAAAAATGTTTCTGTGTCATACCTCCTCAGGCTTGTGGAATTTATCTCTAATTCAGGAATTCCCGACAGGTCAATGAGAAAGTGAACATAAACCTGACTGGGCCTTATGTCTAGAAACATCCCCAGAAACAGTTTCAGACACACAGGAGGCTCCAGATGCTGGATGAACTCGGTGGGCAAAGAATGGTCAATGCTCCAAGTTAACTCAACTCTTCATCAAGCACAATGGTATGAAATGACTGTCGTGATGTGCTCGAAACGGCGACCCTTCCTTTCCTCCCACTGATACTCCTCGACCTTGGAACCAGGTTCAGAGGCTCAAGCTGACAAAAGGACTCAAAACCAGACATGTACACAGACACTTGCCACCGAGGCATGTAGAGACCACAGGCATCCATTCACAAAATCACTAATGCATTGCACCGGATGCACATTACACACACACACACACACACACACACACACACACACACACACACACACACACACACACACACACACACACACACACACACACACACACAGATGCCCACAAAGACACACAGGCACGTACACAAACCCTCCGGCGTGCACACACACTCAAAGGCACAGAAGTAGGAACCTAGATGCAGACAGCACCTGGATCATTCACACACACACACAGATGTACACGCTTGCCCAGACACACACACATACACATACCCACAGACACAAACACACACTCGCAGACATACACACACACACACACACACACACGCGAACACACGCACGCACACACACATACACACACACACACACACACAGATACAGGCGCACAAACACACAGGGCAAAGTCTAATGATGGTGTTAAAGTGAGACAGTCTAATGCTTTAGTGACACAATGGGGTCAAGGATGATTCTGACTGAGGAGATGGCTTAGATTTTACTTGGACTTTGTCCTTGGTTACTATACTAACCCTTGATTTCCCAGGCCAATCAATGCAACTGACAGGGGCCAATTCACCTACTAATCTACAAGAACACCAGTCTCTTAAGAGGAAACCGGAGCAGCAGAAGGAAGCCCACACTGTTACAGGGAAAACATCCAAAGTCCACACAGCAGCAGGGACAGGATCAAATCCACACCTAAAGTGGTGTGGGGCAGCTTCTAGACCTGCTCTCCCACTGTGCCATATATCAACATAACTAAGTGTGAGCTTCCCCAGGGGGCTCTGGTTTGTGGGTTGGTTGGTTAATTGGCCACTGTAAGCTGTCCCTGGGGTGGAAGTGAGTATAAAATATATGGGGGATTGATGGGCATGTGGGGCGAATAAAATGGGATTAGTCTAAGATTAGTGTATACGAGTGGTCGGTGGTTACCTCAAAGCTCAATCTGTTTCAGAGCTGTATGGACTCCACAATATAATGTCGTTGGTAACACTCAATAAATTAAAACAATTTACCATTCATTTTCAATCTGAAGTCTGTTACATTATTTTGCTGATCACTGGGTGTGTGTGTGTGTGTGTGTGTGTGTGTGTGTGTGTGTGTGTGTGTGTGTGTGCATATATGTGTGTGTGTGTGTGCATGTGGGTGTGTGTATGTGTGTGTGTGGGTGTGTGTGTGTGCATGTGTGTGTGTGCATGTGGGTGTGTGTATGTGTGTGTGGGTGTGTGCATGTGTGTGTGTGGGTATGTGTGTGTGTGGGTATGTGTGTGTGTGCATGTGTATGTGTGGGTATGTGTGTTTGCATGTGTGCGTGGGTGTGTGTATGTAAGTATGGGAGTTTGTGTGTGCATGTGTGGGTGTGTGTGTGCATGTGTGTGGGGGTGTGTGTGTAAGTGTGTATATGTGTGTGTGTATGTGTCTGCAAGTATGTGCATGTGTACGCATGTGCGTGTGTGTGTGAGGGTTTGTATATGTGTATTTGTTTATTATCTGTATTTTGGGAGTGTTTCTGTGTCTGGTGGGGACAAGATCTTTGTTTAAAAGTTTCTGTGTGTAGAGTGAGGTATGGATTTCCAGAGAAGCTTCTGAGAATTTGTCTGTTTATATGTATCTAATGAAATGCCAGCATTGCATGAGTGGGTGATGCCCATTTAATGTGGACATGGGCCCGAATTGGAAAGGCTTTGCTGCCCTCTGTCAGCCTTGTGAGTAACTACCGACGATTGAACACTCCTTCCCTCAATCTATGGCAGACCCCAGCAGTCAAACTTTCGTATTTCACACTTTTGATTAAGTTCTGAGATGATGAAGCCAACTTGGGAATGGCAGACTCTTCCACAGATGGTCAAGCAGTGTACTTTATATCTGCCTCCATCTCGGGAGATAAGCTTTCCACTGACACATTTTACAACCCACCAACTCCCACAAGTACCTCAACTGCACGTCCTCACACCCAGTCCCCAGCAAGGATTCTATCCTCTTCTTGCAATTTCTCCCCCGCATCTGTTCCCAAGATGAGGTCTTCCAGTCCAGATCATCTGAAATGTCTGACTTCTTCCACAAATGTGGCTTCCCCTCCACTACCCTCAACTCAGACCCCACACACATCTCCTTCCTCCCCCACAAGCAACAAACACAGGATTCCCCTTGTCCTCACCTACCACCCAACTAGCCTCTGTACCCAACTCATTATCCTCCATAATTTCCGGCACATACAACAGGATTCCACTACCAGACATATCTTCCCCTCTCCTTCCCTCTCTGGCTTCCCTATGGCTCCCTCTGTGACTCCCTCGTGCACTCATCCCTCCCCATCAATCTCCCTCGCCCCCCCAACTCCTTCCCCGTGAATGCAGGAAGTGCAACATTTGTGCCCACACAACCTCCCTCAGCAGAGTCCGAGGCCCCAGACAGTCCTTTCAAGTGAAGCAACACTTCACTTGTGTATCCGCAGTAGTGATCTTCTGCATCCAGTGAGAGAGGGGGAGCAAGTTTAAGTTCTTGGGAGTTATTATCTTGGAGAATCTTTCCTGAACCCAACACACCAAAGGCATCATGAAGAAAGCACGTCAGCGCCTCTACTTCCTCAGGAATTTGGTACGACACCGGAAACCCTGGTAAATTTCTACAGAGGTGTGGTGAAAAGTGTGCTGACTGGCTGCATCATGGTCTGGTGTGGGGGCACCAAAACCCCCGAGCGTAAAGCCCTACAAAAAGTAGAGGACACAGCCCGACATCACAGGCAAAACTCTTCCCACACTCAAGAACATCTATAGGAAACGCTGCCATCGGAGGGCAGCAGCAATCATCCAGGATCTACGCCACCCAGCACACGCTCTGTTTCTCACTGCTGCCATCAGGAAAGAGGTGTAGGTGCCACAAGACTCGGACCATCAGGTTCAAGAACAGCTGTTCCCCTCGACCATCAGATTCCTCAACGACAAACTCAATCAGGGACTCATTTAAGGACTCTTGCACTTTATTGATTTTTTCTATCACTGTTTGCTTCCGTTTCTTTATTTGTTTAGATGCGTACGTCGAATCAGATTTTTTTTTGTATGGCCAATAAATGGTAATTCAGCCGCACCAGCAGGAAAAAAAATCTCAGGGTTGTATGTGGTATCATGTATGTACTGTTCGGTTCGGCCGGACTGTTATGGGCGGCATAGCAGTTAGTTACAGTGCCAGTGTCCCTGGTTCAAATCCGCCATTGTCTGGAAGGAGCTTACATGTTCTCCCTGCATCTGCATTCTCCTCCCCATCCTCAGTCCCATTGTAGGTCAATTTGTTTATTTGGGGGGCATGGACGGGTGGGCTAGAAGGGCCTGTTACCATGTGGTATGTCTAATTAAAGACAGAGTGTGTTACCATACTGATCATTCCACGATAAACCACCCCCACCCTTGGGAGCCCTTATTTTACTTTGCAACCTTCGTGTTACCTCATCAAATGGAGTTGGGAATCCATGCAGAGAAAATAGAACAGTTCAGCACAGTACAGACCTTTCTGCACACAATAGAGTGCCACCGAATTTAAAGCACACCATTGTCAATCTAACCCTATCTTCTCTAACCCTTCTATTTCCCTTAGATGGACAAGAGCTAATTAGGGACAGCCCCCAATGGTTCCCGACCTTTTTCTTTCCTCTCACATCCCCCCTTAAGCAATCAACTTCCTAATCACAGAGTACTGATGGGCACAGGGATTACTTAAAGTGGGATGTGAGTGGAAATAAAAAAAGGTTGAGAACCATTGGCCATTCTCAACCTTCCTTTGGCTCTGCCCCCCCCCCCCACCCCTTCGGATTCTGCTCAAAGTTTATTGGCCCCCTTCCCTGAGAAGCGGTCAAGTTTTGCTTTCTTCCCTATATCTCTCCTACTGACGACAAAGAAAAAAATGTTAAAAAATATTGATGTCAGGTCAGATGAAAAGGAAGAAAAAGGCTTTTATTTAAATATGCTGTGGCCGCAAGCAGAGGGGAGCATAGGGCCCCCATTGAGAAGACCTGGTCTACAGGGTTTTGAATGTGGGAGGTCATGCCTCACAAATCCAAGTGAGTTTTCTGAAGATGTGGTCAAGGTGGCTGACAAGCACAGAGTTGTAGACTTATTTATGGATTTTAGCAAGGCATTCAATCAGGTTCTTCACAGTTTGGCTGCTCTAAATCTGCCACTGGATCCTTGATTTCCTCATTGGAAGACCACAGTCAGTACGAATCGGAATCAACATCTCCTCCTCACTGATAATCAACATAGCCGCACCTCAAGGATGTGTGCTTAGCCCACTGCTCCTCTCGCTCTACACCCATGAGTGTGCGGCCGGGAACAATTCAAATGTTGTCTACAAGTTTGCTGATGGCACCATAGTCGTTGACACAATCACCGACGGCAATGAGGAAGCGAACAGGAGGGAGAGAGATCAGCTGGTTGATCCAACCATAACTCAACATTAGGAAACCTAGGAACTGATTGTGGACTTCAGGAGGGGGAAATCAACCAGTTCTCATCAAGGGGTCAGCAGTGGAAAGGGTTAAGAACTTCAAATTCCTGGGTGTCAACACCTCTGAAGATCTTTCCCGAAGCCTCCATGTTGATGCAATCATGAAGAAAGCACAGCAGAGGCTATATATCATGTGAAATTTGAAGAGATTTAGTATGTCACCAAGAATTCTTGCAAACTTCTAAAGGTGTTCAGTGGAGAGCATTCTGACTGGTTCCATCACTGTCTGGTCTGGAAGTGCCTAGACACAGGAAAGGAAAAGGCTGCGGAGCGCTTGTGAACTCAGCCAGCGCTATCATGGGCATCAGTCTTGACCTCCATTAAGAGGTGGTGACTCCAGAAAGCAGCCTCTATCCTCAAGGACCCTCACCACCCAGGACATGCCCTCTTCACTTTGCTATCATCAGGAAGGAGGTACAGCAGTCTGAATACAAACACCAAACACGCGTGCTGTCTGTAAGGAGTTTGTACATCCAACCCGTGTGTAACACAACTCATTGCACTCAGAGAGAAGTGAGGAGTGCAAACACGCTTTTAATAGCTTACAAGCAATGGCTGGTAGATACAAAAGTCCCTACAAACAGAGCTAATGACTTACAGAATCTCTCTCTCTCTCTCTCTCTCTCCCTCCCTCTCTCTCCCTCACTCTCTCTCTCTATCCCTTTCTATGTATATTCAGGTAAACCCCACTTTACAAATATTCGCTTTTATGAAGAAATTATAATGGGTTTTCACTTTCACAAAAGTTGCCTCCAATAGAGTCAATGGGTCTTCGCTTTAAGAAGTTTTGGTTTATGAACAGTATCTCAGGAATGTTCTTCTTTGGCTTGGCTTCGCGGACGAAGATTTATGGAGGGGGTAAAAGTCCACGTCAGCTGCAGGCTCGTTTGTGGCTGACAAGTCCGATGCGGGACAGGCAGACACGGTTGCAGCGGCTGAAGGGGAAAATTGGTTGGTTATACCTTTGTAAAATGGGGTATACCTGTATTTGTGTGTGTGTGTGTGTGTGTGTGTGTGTGTGTGTGTGTGTGTGTGTGTGTGTGTGTGTGTGTGTGTGTAACAATTTACAAGACGTCCTGATCCAAATCGAGAACATCTCTGATTTCAACTTATATTTTATTCTGGCTTTAATTTCTTCAAAACCTTGTACTTCATCCCCACTTCTTGCCTCAGCCTAATGGCAACACAACTCAGTGTGAATCACTGGCTAGAGATGTGAGACTCTAAATTATTCTCCCTGGACTTTTCTTTTAAGTTAGTTCAGATCCAGTTCCAATAGGGATCCGCCCGACTACGCCAATTATGTAAATGTAATTAACCTCTCGGAGACCTTGAGTCTAGTTTCACAGACATTATTTCACCTGATATATCAAGGAGAGCAGACAACAGTCTCCACTGCTTTCTAACTCTCAAATCTACCCCCACAAGCACATATTTATACAGAGAGACAAACAAACTTTTACAGAAATCCTGATTACATTATTATGGTGATACGAATATGTTGCTGGCCCATCCCCCACTGGTGACTCGCTCCCCTTGTGACTCAAGAATAAAGGTTGACCTCCCTCTCCCTGTCATCAGTCAAGCACTTGGAATTAGGCCAGCTACAAGTCTAAAGTATAATGAAGCCTATCGTTCCTCTCTTTACGACTTTAGAGTTATTGATAGTCTATGATAGTCTATCAATTTATTATACTTTAAATCTTCCACATGGGATGGACAAACTACTGCAACCCAACAGGCTAGACCTCAACCCACAGACACCTGGCGCCCCAGAGCTGTATGAGCAGTGCTACACAGACTTCCTGGAAGCTTCTGAGAACTTCGTGGACTCCGACGAGAAGGAACTCAAGTTACTACAAGCGAGGGTCAGCCACCATGTGATTTGGTGATCAGGGGCTTACCCCACAGCCATGACTGAGCTCCGCAACATCTACAGGCTACGAGTAAATGAAGTCTACTCACGGTAGGTACCTCCTGGCCTCGAGAAAACAGCAACCCGGTGAGTCCCTGGATGATTTATTTCGGGACCTGCATGATCTGGGGCGAGAATGCAGGGGCAATATCCCTGCTCCGGTATTGGCAGACCAGTATGTGGAAGAGTTGATCCGGGACGCCTGTATGGCTAGCGTGATGTCCAATTACACCTGCCAGTGACTACTATAAGAAGACAGGCTCTCGTTGCAGAGAGCCCTCCAGCTTGCTAGGACTCGAGATTCAGCCCACCACCACCCTGAATCCATTGCGGCTGGCAATGGTCATAGCCATTTTGCGACATGATGTCACAGACCACCTCAGTGCAGGGAGGCCCCGACCCCACTGCTGCCTCCACAGCCGAGCACCTGAAGTGCTACTTCTGCGGCCAGCAGAAGCACCCCTGGCGACGCTCCCCAGTGAGAGAAGCCACCTCCTTGAGATGCGGTAAGAAAGGACACTACAAGAGAGCATGTAAGTCAAAGGCTTCCCTACTGAGCAGCGCCACGTGCACTCCCAGGGGTCGGCCATCGAACCCGACTTCACTTCCTCCACAGCAATAATGTCACTTCTGGCCTGGGGGTCGCTCTCTTACCCAACTCCTCTTCTGCCATCGTGGACGACATCACTCCAGCCTTCTTCACCCACCTCTACCGGTGCAACTGCGTGGTCAACGTGGGGGCCGCCATCTTACCGAACGGGCTCCTCCTCCGACAGCGACGGCGACCCTGTACTGGCGTCCATCATCTTGGATCAGGGAAGTCCTCACCTGATCACCCACTCGACGATGGAGATCGAGGTAAATGGGAAACAAACTGACTGCCTGTTCGACAGTGGAAGCCCTGAAAGCTTCATCCACCCAGACACTCCTCACAAGCTCTCTCTCCCCATCAGACCAATGAGTGGCATATATCAATGGCCGCAAAGGACCAATCTGCCAAGATCTGCAGATATTATATTGGGTCATTAACGGTGCAGCGTGAACATAATTACAATTTCCATTTACTGTTCATGCCTCAGCTCTGTGCACTGATCCTTCTGGGACTGGACTTCCAAAGACATTTCAGAATGTTAGGATGGCATTCGGGAGACCCCAACCACCCTTCACTGTATACAACCCCCAGCTTATGGACCCCCTGCAGCCAGTCCCCGGCTATGGTCTATCACCCTCCGCATACCCCCACCATCGCTGTTTGACAACCTGACCCTGGTCTGTAAGCCCATAGCCACTAAGAGCAGATGCTACAGTGCTGAGGACAGGGCATTCATAAAGAATGAAGTGCAGCGACTCCTGGCGGAGGGGGGGTCATAGTACTCAGGTCAGCTCCAGCCCATGGAGAGTCCAAGTTATGGTGGTCAGGGGTGGAAGTAAACCCCGTATGGTGATTGACTATATGGTCAATAAGATTGCCCGATATAGGGTGTTCTCCACTACTGACCTAAAATCGGTGTACCACCAACTCCCCCTTCGCTCAGGAGATCGCCAGTATACCACGTTTGAAGCAAATGGCAGGCTCTACCACTTCCTTCAGATACCCTTCGGAGTCACCAATGTTGTCTCCGTATTTCAGAGGGAAATGGATCGGATGGTGGACAAGCACAAACTGATGGCCATGTTCCCCGACCTAGATAATGTCACTATCTGTGGCCACAAGAAGCAGGACCACGACATGAACCTTGCTAAATTCCTCCACACTTCTAAGCCCCTCAACGAGGACAAGTGTGTAGCACCACTCGCTTGGCCCTCCTTGGATGCATCGTGGCACATGGTGTCATCACCCCTGACCCCAACTGCATGTGCCCCCTTGTAGAACATAGAACTTCTGATCTTGCACAACCTCAAGGCACTAAAAAGGTGCCTGGAGTTCTTTTCCTATTACGCCCAATGGATGCCCAACTATGCCAGTAAAGCCTACTTCCTGGTAAGATCCACAACCTTCCCCTTATTGGCAAAAACTCAGGCAGCCTTCACCCAGATCAAGGGAGACATCGCTAAAGTCATGATCCATCCAATGGACGGATCCATCCTGTTTCAAATGGAAATTGATGCCTCTGACTTCGTCCTGGCCGCTATTCTCAACCTGGTAGGCAGGCCAGTAGTCTTTTTTCCCCATACCTTTCATGGTCCTGAGACATGGCAGTCCTCTCTCCAGAAGGAGACATGTCATCACTGAGGTGGTCCTGAGACATGGCAGTCCTCTCTCCAGAAGGAGACACGACATCACTGAGGTGGTCCTGAGACATGGCAGTCCTCTCTCCAGAAGGAGACATGTCATTACTGAGGTGGTCCTGAGACATGGCCGTCCTCTCTCCAGAAGGAGACTCGTCATCACTGAGGTGGTCCTGAGACATGGCCGTCCTCTCTCCAGAAGGAGACTCGTCATCACTGAGGTGGTCCTGAGACATGGCAGTCCTCTCTCCAGAAGGAGACACGTCATCACTGAGGTGGTTCATTACCTGGCCGGGAAGAGATTTACCCTGCTAATGGACCAACAAACTATTGCATTCATGTTCAATACCAAATTGCGGGTTAAAATTAAAAATTGCAAAATTCTTTACCAGCTGGACAAGCTTGACAATCCCCCAGATGCCCTATTCCGGGGACGTGCGCCAGTGCACATCTCGACTGCCTCCAATCCCTCCACGACGACCTTTGCCATCCCGGAGTCTCGAGATTGTTCCACTTAGTGAAAGCCCAAAACCTCCCCTATGCCATTGAGGATATCAGGTCGTTGACTAGACACTCTTGGGTTTGTGTGAAATGCAAACCATAGTTCTTCTGGCCCAACAAGACGCACCTCATAAAGGCCACTCATCCCTTTGAACAACTCACATCGATTTCGAAGGGCCCCTGCTCTCATCCAACAGGAACATATGCTTCCTGAACGTCATTGACAAGTATTCCAGGTACCCCTTTGCCATCCCCTGTCTCGATATTACCTCAGCTACCGTCTTAAAGGTGCTTCACAGCATATTTACCCTCTTTGGGTACCTGAATTACATTAACAGTGATTAGGGGTCCTTTTTTATGAGTGAAGAACTGCGGCAGTACCTATTGGCTAGAGGGATTGTCATTAGAAGGACAACCAGTTACAACCCCCGGGGGAATGGCCAGGTCGGGAGAGAAAACACTATAGTTTGGAAGCTGTCCTCCTGGCTCTTAAAACAAAAGGCCTGGCAGTGTCCCATTGGCAGGAAGCCCTGCTGGAAGTACTCCATGCCATTCAATCCTTCCTATGCATTGCTTCCAACGCATCCCCAAGTGAACGCATCCCCAGGAAGTCGATGACCGGAACCCCACTGCTCACTGGCTCTCATCCTCAGGACCCGTCCTGCTGCAGAAACACGCGAGGGGTCATAATTCTGACCCGTTGGTCAAAGAGGTGCAACTCCTGCATGCCAACCCTCAGTATGCCTACGAGGTGTACCCGGACGACAATGAGGGCACTGTCCTTCATGCAAGACCTGATGCGTGCCATAGACCACAGTCCATTCCCCACCCCCTTCAACCCAGGTCCTACCTACACCCATACTGCTCCTGTCAGGGATTCAGTGCAGGTCAGCGACCCACCCCAGACCCTGCTTCAGCTGCTCTGACCGCCACAACTGCACCCCCCCCCATACAACCTAGCCCCACCTCCGACGGAGCCGGCCCTCCCTCCCCAGCATCAGGACACATGAACGGTAATGGAGCCGACCAGTATACCATGGGCGGAACTGCACCAGTCACAGAGGCAGAGACCACCCGACCTCCTGAGCCTCTAGGACTTTTAACCTGGCGGGGTTACGATTGTGATAATATGAATATGCGAATATGTAACTGCCGATGGGTAGCTGGCCTTTCCCCCCACTGTTGACTTGTTCCCTGGTAACTCCTCCCCTTGTGACCCTGGAATAAAGGTCGCCCTCTCTCTCCCTGTCCTCAGCCGAGCACGGAATCAGGCCAGCTACAAGTCTAAAGTGTAATAAAGCTTATCGTTCCTCCTTTCAATGGCTCTGGAGTTATTGATAGAGCCCAATCACTCAATAAAATTGTTGCACACAATTATCTAGACGTTAACTACAGCTTTTATTAAAACCTTAGTTTGTCTTAATTGTAAGAAAAAAAAATCTGTCATTAACCACTTAGTGTCCTTGGCCTCATGTAAGTTTCCAACTTAGCTTCCAAATAAAACGTCTTGCTGAACAACATTTGTCAGGTTATGGCACTGTATTAAAATGGGCTGTTTGCCAACTGTTAATGTCACCATCTCGGTGTGAAATTTCTTCCACAATAACATTTCTCTTTGTTCAAACCGCCTGTTCCAATGAACTCAATTCCTGTCTTTACCTTCAAAGTTGGTCTTGCCCCATTTCTGAATTATAACTTTCTCCTGCCCACTAGATTTTGTCTCATCACCCTCTATTCTGCACAGAATCCTACCCCCCCCCCACCCCATTAATCCAGTTTAAACCCATCCACGTAGCACTGGAGAACTGCCTGCCAGGATGTTGGTCCCTTTGTGCTTCAAGGGCCAACCGCCCCTCTTGAACAGGTTTCCTCTCCGAATGGAATAAAACCTGAATCCCTGACCCCTGCACCAGCTCTTCATCCACATATCATCTGGCCTATCTTCCTACTTCTGACCTCACTAGCACATGGCACTGGTAGTAATCCAGAGATCCCTTGAGCTCCTTCTTCTCAGCCTCTTATCTAACTGTCTGTACTCATTCCATATTCTACCCATGTTATTTGCACCAATGACCTCTGGCTTTTCACCTTCCCCCTTTGAGAAACTTCTTCAACTGCTCAGTGACATCCTTGACCCTGGCACCTGGAGGCAATGCACAATCCCGGTGTCTCTTCCTCGGCCATAGAATCTCCTGTCTGTCCCCCCCCCACCTCATCATCAAGTCCCCTATCACTATAATCCTCCCCGCCTGCACCCTTACCTTCTGAGTCTCATCGTGCCACTGACCTGATGGCTGCTATAAGCCCCTGAAAGGTCATTCCCCTCAATCGTATCCAATGCATGGACCAGCTCGTGAGGGAAATGGCCATGGGAGAACACTGTCCACTTACTCCCCTTGCTATCACCCATCCGTCCGCTGGCTGCCCCCTCAGGTGTGAAAGACTCATCCATGATCCTCTCTGCCTCCCAGGTGATCTGAAGTGCATCCAACTGCAACTCCAGTTCCTTGACCCTGTCAGTCAGGAGGTGCAGATGGTTGCCCTTCCCACAGATGTAGTCAGGAGGAAAGCACAGCAACCCTTGGCATCCTGCAGCAGGCAGGAGGAGCATCTCGCCACCCTGCATGCCATCCTGCCAACTGAGACTCAGGTTCTTATCTCAGCTTCTGCCCCAATGAAGCCTATTGAGCAAAAGCCTCAGTGTTAGCCGGGTGATGGAGAGATCTGCAAGAGGGATACAAAATGATCAGGGGCTGAGGTAAAGAAGATAGGAGGAAACTTGTCACCACAGCAGATAGATCTAAAAATATTCATTGGGTGCGGGTTCAGGGAAAGGTGTGAGAGGATTTAGAATGTGGGGGGGGCGGGGGTTGGAATCTGGATTGAACCACCTGCATGGATGATGAAGGGGCAAATCAATAAAAATCAGAGGGGGTTTGCTGGACTAACAGTTATTTTTTAATCTCAGATTTACAACACCTTCAGGTTGTTATTTGAATTTTCATGAACAATCACCAGCTAATCAGATTTCAAATCTATTGTCACATACCACGTTAGTGTTTTTTAGACAGTGATGTTGGAAAAAATTAACATAAATTAACATAATTACTCACCTTGCGGCCGTTTACACTGCACGTGTTAAGTTCCTGTGGACATTAGTCCCGGTGCTTTTATGTGGAGCCACGTGGCCTGAGTCATCAGCTGGATGTCGAATTCATGAGGTGAGTTTCGTGGCACGACTTAGACAGCAGGCTTCCCCTGAAAAGTGGTAGTGGGTCCTGAATCGTGGTGCAGGGATTGACTAAAAATTCCTTCGTTGACTGTGCCGTGACAGTCTGAAAACCCTAATTGAGATTCTTTTTCTGTGGGGAAGGCAGAATTCCTACTTATTGGTATTGCAAAAAAAAACTCTACACAGTTTATACATGTAAACAAACAAAGAACTGTAAACAGGGAACAAATGTGGGCAATACCGAGAGAATAAAAAAAAATCAATGAACTGCATAAGAACTTACACGAGTCCCTGTTGGAGTTTGTTGTTGAGGAGTCTGATGGTAGAGGGGTAGCTGCTGTCCCAGAGCCTGGCAGTGTGAGTCTTGTGCGACCTACACCTCTTTCCTGATGGCAGCAGCGAGAACAGAGAGAACAAAGTATCAGGAGGATACATCCATTGGACCCCAGGACTGGACCAAAGCTGCAAACAGTGAATATTAAATGTAAACCAGTGAATGGGACGGGAATTAATGTGGCTGGTTCACTGTGAATGAAGTGTGAGCTTCCAACACTGCAGCCGTGTGGGTGGGAGGCAGGAACTGGCAATGGCCAGCAGAAGGCAGTGTTCATACAGGCGGTTTGAACAAAGAGAAATGTTATTGTGGAAGAAATTTCACACCGAGATGGTGACATTTTAACAGTTGGCAAACAGCCCATTTTAATACAGTGCCATAACCTGACAAATGTTGTTCAGCAAGACGTTTTATTTGGAAGCTAAGTTGGAAACTTACATGAGGATGGTTCAAATCCCCAACAGGACAGGGTTAAATCCAATGTGTGTAAATCTCACCTCACTGACAAAAGGCAAAGGAGGAAAAACCCAACACCCAACCCCAACCAACCAATTTTCCCCTGCAGCCGCTGCAACCGTGTCTGCCTGTCCCGCATCGGACTTGTCAGCCACAAACGAGCCTGCAGCTGACGTGGACATTTACCCCCTCCATAAATCTTCGTCCGCGAAGCCAAGCCAAAGGAGAAATCACCCTGACAACTTCCTGAACTGTTAGGATTTCACATGTTCTTGTTGTAGTTGAGAGACCTGTGTTAAAGTTAAGAACAAAGTTCAGCCAATCTCACTGTTGGAAATTTGTACATTTTACTCTGAAAGAGCAACTTTGTTTAAAAATTCCATTCCCATTAGTCCACGTGCTTCATACCATCCAATGTGGACCTCAATGGTCTCAAAGGAATGTTGGACATTTTCCAAGTAATTTTTGAATTCAATTGCACGTTGTACAAAGTTTTCTGTTTTCCACTCAAATGTCCTGCAAAGAACTGTTTGGAATGTTAAATAATAGAGTCCCTAATCTGTGAGGTGGTTTCATCTCACCCTCCGGGCTTAGAACACTGTCCAGCCAGACAATGAAAAGCAGAGACTGCTCTCTGCTGTGGGTGCTAAATTCACTCTCCCTTCCTCAGACCTTCCCTCCTCCACCCTTATCTTCATCCCCTCAAGTCACAGCAACTCCCACTTCCCTTCTGGGTGTTCCGACTGACCTCATTTGGGAGTTACATGGTGCAGGACTCAGCTCGGGAATCATTTACACAAGTGCTCAGCAAAACTGACACCCAATCTGCATTTGGTGGCTTCAGTGCTGAGGAGAGCCCAGTGTGAAGACACAATATCATCCACGAGGGTTGGTCGAAGATTGAGTGAGTAATTGCCTTTTGTGAATGGGCTGTTTTTTGGGTCCTTGGATGGCGGGAAGGGAAGAGGTGAAAGGTTGGGTGCTGCACCTCCTGCGGTTCCATGAGAATCTGGTCTCCCATTGGAAGTGGTGGGCGGAGGTGGGAGAGCAGATGAGGTGGAGAAACCTCTTCCAAGTGCAGAGAGAGGTGTGGGATCCTGGCAGAAATTGTGAAGGATGATACATTGAATGTGGAGGAAAGATCTGGTAGTGCTAGAGAGGGTGAAAAGGAAATTCACTGGGGTGTTCCCGGACATGATTGAGTGATATACAATGCTGAGGTTATAGATAGGATAGACAGCAAGGAACTTTGCCCTTTTATAAAAGAGTAATAGGTTCCTACAACACAGAATGAAGCCTTGGGGTTAGTAACTCTAGGTTGTTCTCTGAGTATCTCCTCACACACAATTGTGATTAAAATTTGAAAGAGACACTTTTTTGTTGGGCTCATTGGGGTTTGAATTCTGCAAAATAAGGTGCCAAAGGATCTTGATTTTGATTCAAAGGGATCTTAGGCGATATCCTCCCTTTTATTCCAATTTCATCATTTATCTTGTTCCAAAATGCAATCAGATGTTTTAACAATTGTCTTTCTTTAACACCAGTTAATGATTTTGAATCCCATTTATAAATAAATTCCTCTGCTAATCTCTCCCCTATTTTAACCAATTCTATTTTAACTCACATCGGTTTTTCTACTCGTCCAAAATAAAAGGTAAGAACGATTAATGTAATTAATTCTTAACTAAATTAATAAATATGGACCAGACAGGCTTTGTAAAAAAGAGACAATTGGTGGATAATGTGACTAGATTCATTGTGCTTTTTTTTTAGCACAAAAAAGAGAAAATATTTAAGTGTTGCTGTGGCTTTAGATGCAGAAAAAGTGTTTGATAGATTGGAATGGGACTATTTGTTTAATGTGTTGGACAAATTGGGTTTGGTCAAACTTTTATAAATTGGATTAAAGTACTATATAATGATCCCAAAGCTAAAGTAGTAACTAATGGACAAATATCCGCTCCATTCCAACTGACAAGATCAAGTAGGCAAGGATGTCCCTTATCTCCAATGTTATTACTACTAGCTGTAGAGCCACCAGCAGAGTAATTAGGAGTGATTTGAAAATGAAAGGATTTAAGGTTAATCAAATTAAAAGGAAGAGGTTACTGACATTACTTAAAAAAGAAAAAATCGACGTTGCTTTTGTGTAAGAAACACACTTAACTGAGATAGAACACAGTAAATTGAAGAGAGACTGGGTCGGCCATGTAGTGACATCATAATACAATTCAAAATCCAGGGGAGGAGCTATATTAGTCAACAAAAATCTACCTATCAGCATAAAAGAAATAATAACAGATCCAGCAGGTCGATACGGAACGACAAAGTGCCAGATTTATTCTGAATTTTGGAATTTACTAAACATCTATGCACCTAACAAAGAAGACCAGCAATTTTATGCAAAACATCTTCCTAAAGATAACAGATACACAGGGACATATCTTGCTTGGAGGGGATTTGAACTTCAACCTGGACCCAATGATAGACAAAACTCGGAAGACAATTAACAATAAGAATAAAATAACTAAATTTACACTAAAAGCAATGGCGGATATGAAACTAATTGACATATGGAGGAGCCAATACCAGAAATAGAGAGAATATTCACACTACTCAAATAGTCATAAGACCTAGTCAAGAATAGACATGTTTTTGTTATTGGCACAGATCCAAGGGAAGAGTTAAAAGAAACAGAATATAAAGCAAGATTATTATCAGATCACTCTCCCCTGTTATTAACAATTGAATTAGAGGATACCCCACCAAAGACATATAGATAGACTAAACCCGACACTGTTAAAAAGACAAGATTTCAAAGAATATATTGAACAACAAATTAAAATATACTTTGAGATAAATATGGAATCAGTAAAAGATAAATTCATTTTATGGGATGCAATGAAGGCCTTTATTAGAGGACAAATAATTAGCTATATGACTAAAATTAAAAAGGAATAGAATTGGGAAGTAGAACAGTTGGAAAAAGAGATAACAATCAAAGAAAACGAATTAGGGGAATGAGAAGAGACAGAGAAAAAGAGAGAACTGGCAGGGAAAAAAAAATAAAATACGAAACATTACAAACGTATAAAGTGGAGAAAAATATAACAAAAACAAATCAAAAATATTATGAACTGGGAGAGAAAACACACAAAATATTGGCCTGGCAACTTAGAACAGAACAAGCTAAAAGAACCATTCTAGCGACAAGAAAAGATGATAAGTGGATCACATATAATACATTGGAGATTAATGAAAATTTAAAAAGATTCTATAAACAATTATACCAAACTGAAAATAAAGGAAAAAAATGACAAAATTGACAAATTTTTATCTAATATTAAACTACCACATCTACAAATAGAAGAACAAAATAAATTGACAGAACCTTTTAAGACTGAAGAAATACAAGATATATTAATAAAACTACCAAACAATAAAGCACCAGGTGAAGATGGATTCCTGATAGTTTTATAAACTTTTTAAGGATCTATTAATCCCTCCCCTCCTAGAAGTAACGAATCAAGTAGAAGAGACCCAAAACATATCAGAATCATGCAAAACAGCAATAATCACAGTAATTCCAAAAGAGGGAAAAGATCTGCTATTGCCAATATCATGCAGACTGATATCATTATTGAATACAGATTATAAATTAATTGAAAAAAATTACTAGCAAACAGACTGAATGATTGTGTACCGAAACTATTAAGGCAAGACCAAACTGGGTTTGTTAAAAAAAGACGGGCAGCTGATAATGTATGTAAACTGATTCATTTAATTCATGCAGCAGAAATAAATAAAATGCCAACAGTAGCTGTTATGTTAGATGCAGAGAAAGCCTTCGACAGAGTAGAGTGGAATTATCTGTTTAAAGTGTTACAGAATTTAAACTACTGGAAAAATTGATTAACTGGATTAGAGCATTATATAATGGACCATTACCAAAGGTAGTAATAAATGGATATGTATCAGATCACTTTAAATTAGCAGGTCAATAAGACACGGTTGCCCATTATCCCCTTCACTGTTGGTTATTGAACAACTAGCCGAGTTGATAAGGAAGGAAACTATGATAAAAGGAATAAAAATAAAAGAGAAAAAATGTAAAATCAGCCTATTTGCAGATGACATCATAGTATATTTAACAGAATCAGATAAGTCAATAAAAAACCTATATATGAAACTGAAAGAATATGGAGAGATATCAGGGCACAAGATTAACACCAATAAAAGTGAAGTGATGCCAATGAATAAAATTGATTATTCAGAATTTTTAAAAAAGTACCCTTTTCAAATGCTAATCACAAGCGATATGTTACCTTGGTATCAAAGTAGATAACAACCTAAAACATTTATACAAATTAAACTATGAACCATTAATTTTAAAAAAATACAGGAAGATTTAGAGAATTGGAAAGAATTACCATTAATTTTATTAGGAAGAGTAAACTGTATTAAGATGAATGTGTTCCCACAAGTGCAATATCTATTCCAAATGTTACCAATTCCATTGACAGAGAAATTTTTTGCAAAACTGAAGAAAATAGTTAGAATAATTTTTATGGAAAGGTAAGAAATCAAGATTAGCACTAGAAAAATTAACATGGAGTTACAAACAAGGAGGGTTACAGCTACCAAAGTTCAAAAATTACTACAGGTCGGCACAGTTAAGGTACTTATCAGATTTTTATCAGAGAGGAGAAAAACTGGACTGAACTAAGATAGAATTAGACAAATTAGGAGAAAATATCCCAGAACGCATACTTTATAAATGGGATGAAAAATTGGTGCAATATAACAATTCACCAGTACCAGATCACATACTTAAATTATGGAAAAGAATACACCTGGAAGAAAAAATGATAAATTATCAAATACCATAAATGATATTGACACAAAACCCCTTAATCCCCTTTACAATAGACAATTTATTTTTCAAGGAATGGGATAGAAAAGGAATCAAGAAAATAGAAGATTGCTTTTTGGGAAATAATTTATTAACATTTGAGCAATTAAAAGATAAATATGGAATAGCATAAAGTACAATGTTTACATATTACCAATTGAAACCTTATCTAAAAGATATACTGGGAAATAGTTTGAGAAAGTAGCAACTATGAATATCTAATCACAGACATAATGATTATTTTAAAAAATTACAAACATGTACATCATATTGCAATATAAAGAAGAAGATGAAATAAAGTATAAACCAAAACAAAATTGGGAAAAAGATTTAAACACAGAGATAAAGAATGAAACATGGGAGAAGTTATGTAGACGAACAATGAGGAACAGGATAAATAGTAGATGATGTATGATTCAATATAACTAGCTACACAGATTATATATCACTTCTCAGAAATTAAAAGAGTGGTGCCCAACAGCATCGGATTTGGTTGCAAACAAGAGATTGGATCAACATTACATGCAATTTGGACATGCTCAAAAGTAAAAACTTTCTGGGAAGATTTAAACCTAATATTAAACAAAATCACAAAAGAATGATCAAAAGAAAATTCTGTTAAATAATATAAGAGACAAAAAATTAGGACTAAAATTAGACAAAGCCCAAATAAAATTTATTACAATAGCAGTCGCCAAAAAATGTATTGTGACAACCTGGAAATTGGAAACAAACCTTAAAATATAACAGTGGTATACAGAAATAAACAAATGCATTCCATTAGAAAAAAATTACATACAATCTGAAAGAGAAGTGTATATTATTTGAGCAAGTACATAAAATATGTCGTAGAAGGCCGACCACAAACCTCCATCTCTTAAAACATAATTATAACCGCAATGAGATTTAAATATGTGACAGTAGATGATACAACTTTTAACTTTTTTTGTTATTTCTTTGTTATATGTGTTTTATCATTTATTGATTTTTGATGAGGTGGGGGGGGGGGAAGGGGAGAGAGAGGAAGGGGGAAAGAAAAAATTGTCATGATGTATATATTGATGATGATCATTTGTGGATGTTGTTATTGATATGACTCATAGTGCAAACAATAAAACAAATTAAAACAAAATTAGTTTATTTGCAGATAATGTTTCAATATATTTGACAGAACCGGAAACTTCCTCAAAATTACATTTTAATTTGGAAGAATATGGTAAGATTTCTAGTTATAAAATAAATTAGGATAAAAGTGAAATTATACCACTTACGGAAGGAGATTATATTCATTGTCAAAGAAATACTCAATTTAAGTAGCCAAAAGATGGAATTAAATATTTAGGTATCGGAGCAGATCTAAAAAAAAACTATATAGACTGAATTATTTGCCATTACTCAGAAAAGTTGATTTTTAAAAATGGATAATTTTACCTATAATGTTAGTAGGAAGAGTTCATTGTATAAAAAAGAATATAATCCCAAGAATACAATATCTTTTCCAAACTTTACCTATATTATTACCACAAAAGTTTTTTTTACAAGAACTAAATAAACATGTAAGGAAATGTCTTTGGAAAGGAGTTGCTCTAGAAAGATTAACCTGGAAATATGAACTGGGAGGCCAACATCTTCCTAATTTTAACAATTATTATCAAGCAGCTCAAATGAGATTTATCCTTTTACTCTTAATATACTTGTAGAAACCCTTTGGGTTTACCTTCACGTTGTCTGCCAAAGCAACCTCATGTCTTCATTTTACCATCCTGATTTCTTCCTTAAGTATTTTCATACATTTTCTATACTCCTCTAGTAGCTTTTTGTCCTTGTTGCCTATATCTGCTATACACCTCTCTCTTTTCTTAACTAGATCGCAAATATCCCGTGGAAACCAAGGTTCCCTCTGCCTGTTAACTTTTCCTTTAATCCTGACAGGAACATGCAAAGTCTGCACCCTCAAATTTTAGCATTTGAAGGCCTTCTACTTACTGACCATATTCTTGACAGAAAACAATTAATCCCAATCCATTCTTCCTAGACCTTTTCTCATTTCCACCAAATTTGCCTCCCTCCAATTTAGAATCTCAGTTCGAGGACCAGACCTATCCTTATCCATAATTAACTTGAAACTAATGACATTATGGTCACTGGACCCAAATGTTTGCCTACACAGACTTTTGTCACCTGACCTGTCTGGTTCTCTAATAGGAGATCAAGTATTGCATCCTCTCTTGCTGGTACCTCTATACTGATTTTGAAAACTTTCCTGGACACTTCACAAACTTCAAGCCATCCAGCCCTTTTACGATATGAGAGTCCCAGTCCCAATTTTCTCTGGCTATATAGAGACATTGCGTGCATTCCACCCCCCCCCCCCACCCCCACCAGCGCTCCAACAATCTTTGTTGCTGCACAGACTCCTATTCTGTCCATTGACAACCCAAGTTTCAGATCCAATTCTCCGACATGATCAGGAAACCTTCAGCGCCTGAGGTCCCATCGGGAGCCCTTATTACCTTCAGCCCCCTCTCGAATCCCAGTTCCAATTCCAGGTTCCCATGAGCCAATCTCCATTATCCCACAGCTGGATGTGTCCTTTGGCTATAAGTTGCCAGCAGCCCATAGCCTGAGCGACTGCAAGTCGCCATCAGCCCGCAACCTGTGTGGGTCTTTCAGCCGCTGAGCCCTGTAATGGTCCACTGCCGTGGTCACTGTCCTGTTGGGTACTCTCCTATGCTCATTTTTCACTTTAAATAGTATCACCAGTTTTTATTTTAATCTCGATGGAGGTCCCAGACCAAACACTGACTGACCATTTCTATCCATTGGTTCTGCCTAACCTGCTGAGTTATTTTTCCCAGTTCTGATGTTGAGTTTCTTACCTATAATATTAACAATGTTATTCTTTCTAATGGTGGCACATTGGCCCCCTTTCCTCAACTCTTCAGCCTCTGTTGTGCAGCGGGGGTCAAGCGTGGGCAGGGACAGTTCTCTCAGGGTAGACAAGTAATGCTGAGGAATGCCAGGAGATATGTTCATTGTTCAAGGGAGGGCGAGTGTCACAACACCCAAGCAGGCAGTACCAAAGAGGTCACGTCTCAGAATAACACTACGTGAGGGCAGTGCATCAATGCAGAGGAAGTGAATCGCTCACACTGTCCATTCTCGGCTCAAACAGAAAATTATTAATTTGATTGACTGTTCACCTTGTAGGGACAAAGAACCAAGTTCACCTTCACTGTACAGTTGGCACAGTCACTCCCAGTGTGGAATGTGAGACATTTTCATTCGCACTGAGAGACGTTAAGTTATCCCTCTGTGAACACCCACGACAAGAAGGGTCATCTCCAATTGCCACACTCGTTACAGGAGCCTGCTGAAATCTGGTGAAATACGGCACAAACCAAGTCCCCTTATAATAGCACAGAACATGCAATATGACATTGCCTTCTGTCTACCATAACACAAAGAGTCACCATTAGTGTCACCCGGCGCCCCTTACAGTACCAGAGAAAGAGAAGCAAAAGAGAGGCCCTTCAGAGTCACCAGGTGTCTGAAGATTAGTTTCCAGTGCTCCTGCTACCTCTGCAGTCGCACAGACACCTGTTCGAACCATCAGCCACCTGAGCTCCAGACCCAAACCTCCGACGCGATCAGGAAGCCTTCAGCGCCTGAGTCCCTTCACGGGCCCTTCTTGTCCTCAGCTCCCAAAAGTGAATGCCTGCACTCCCAATGCAGACAAATCGCCCTCCCCATTGTCCCTCCTTCCAGTGAGTTTTCCATGAGCTCTCTGCTGCAGGAGTGAGGGGCAGAGGGCGAGGAGCGACAGGAACAAGGAAGCCAAGAGTGAGCCAGGATAGCGTTGGACGGAACACCCAAGGTGCAAAGTCAAAAGGACACATCATGGAGCAGCTGTTGGTTTGAAGGGACATGGGTTTGTTGAGCCCAACTGCTCTCTGTAACCCTGCTCAGATAGTTCAGATTGGAATTCACAGAGGAGACAAGTTTGGTTTTGGCATGATGATTCTTGCAATAATTGGGATTTGAATACAAGAAAATAAGATGCAAAGTAGAACAAAAATGTCGAGACTAATTTCCAGACTGGTGATACTACTCTAGACCAGATTACACAATGATAAAGGTGTTTCTCAATTCGTTGCCCTACAGCAGGGGTGTCAAACTCAAATTCACGGAGGGCCAAAATTAAAAACTTGGACTAAGTCGAGGGCCGAACTAAATATTTATTGAAAATTTTCAACAACATCTGCATGTTTTCTCTTCTTTCAACATATGTAATGTTAAACTTTTTCTTATTAAAATAAATGTTTAATAATAGTTTTGGATAAACTCTTTCCAGAGCATTAACAAATGAGAAATAAAATATTCAATAAATAATATTTCTCTATAGAGGATTTGTCAAATGTTGCTAGTGTGCTGTTGAATAGTAAAATCTGAGGGCTATTGAGAATGTGGGAGAATAACATGATTCCTGAAACAATCAAATGGGTGACTGATTGTGGGCATGAACTCTAGCAGGGTTATTTGCCACGCCCTTTTTCCATTGGTACAGATATCCTTTGATTTACACACTTTTCAAGTTTTATGCCTAATGAGCTTGTATCCAGGTGCAGGACCATTTTTAACCAGGAATATATTTATCTCTGTGACATGAAACTATTGGAAGATCATTTTATCCTGAGATTAAAGTTCATAATCCTTACTCAGGCCTGTGTGCGGGAGGGCGGGGTTTGCGGGAGATCGGGTTGGACAACGACAGTGCGGGGGCATCGGCTCTCGCTGCAGGGCGGCATCTCGGCGGATCAGCGGCCCCGTCATCGTGAGTCGCGGGTCGGCCTGCGGCAGGGAGGGGGAGTGGGCAACGGTCCTGGCGAGGTCAGGCCCGAGGCCTCCAGTTCCGGGCGCTGGGAAGCGGCCTTGGCTTCCCCTGACACCGGCCAGGCCCCAAAACCAGAGTCCACAGTGAGACCCTGCAACGTAAACAGAGGAGGTGGGGGCAATTAGTGGGCTGACGCCAATGCATTCTGGGATTTGTTGTATTACTGTGCATGCGCTATACTGGCGCGGCGGCCAGCGGGCCACCTCTAATACATTTTTGAAATGATCTTGCGGGCCAAATATAATTATATCGTGGGCCAAATTTGGCCCGCGGGCCAGAGTTTGACATGTGTGGCATAGGGAATACTTAAAGAGGTATGTGAGTGGAAAGAAAAAACCATTGTTGTAGACCTATATATTTTTCAAATGCAGATTATAAAATAGTTGCAAAAATATTAGCAAATATGCTGGAAAACTATAGACCAAAGTTAACCAAAAAGGGTTTGTCAAAAGAAAAGTCAGCAGACAATGTGACAAGATACATTTGGCATAGAAAAGAAGTTAGCTGAGTGTACCAGTGGTGCTAGCTGCTGAGAAAGCATTTGATAGATTAGAATTGGACTTTTTATTTCAAGTACTTGATAAGTTTAGATAGGGACAGACCTTTATCAATTTGATTAAGGCCTTGTATAATGGACCAAGAGTTCAGGTAGTAATGAATGGGAAAGTCCCTGACTTTTTTCAATTAACTAGATCCAGTAGACAAGGATGTCCATTGTCACCAGCTTTATTTGTTTTGGCAATAGAACTATTGGTTAGATCTGATTTTGATTTTTTTTAAAACTTTATTTATTGTTTCAAAAAACAAATAATATGACGTATACAGCAATTAAACATGAATATGAACATTTATCTATCTATCTATCTATCTATATATAAATATATAGATAGATATATAGATATATATCTATATCTATATATATAAGAAAAGAAAAGAAACACCCCCTTCAGCCAACTCTCCTGAGAGCCATAAAAAAGAAACAGGAAAGCATATTTAAAAAAATTAAATATACATATTAAAATCTAATCAACATAAATTGAAATGTAAATATTCTGAGTATAACAGCCACTTATTAATTAAAAAAATATAATTATCATGCGAAACATATGTGATTTTTTCAATTATTAAACAATATTTCATCTCATTATGCCATCTATTAATATCAATCATATTTGTATCTTTCCACATACTAGCAATACATTTTTTTCACTACGGATAAAGCTAAATATACAAAAGCAAGCTGGAACTTATCTAATCTCAAACCTTTCAAAGGTTGCAAACTATCCAATAAAAATACAGTTGATTTTGATATTAAAGGTTTTAGAGTTGGCAAAGAGGAACATAAGATTATTTTATTTGCAGATGATGTAATAATTTACTTGACGGAACCTGAAAATTCATTACTCAAATTATATTCAAGATTAAAAGAATATGGAATAATATATGGTTACAAAGTAAATTGGGACAAAAGTGAGATTATGTCTCTTATCATGGGTGATGGTTATACCCAGTGTAAAAAAGATACTCAATTTAAATGGCCAATGAATGGAATAAAATATTCAGGGATTTGAATAGATAACAATTTAATGAACATATTTAAATTAAATTGTAATCCTTACTTAAGAAAATCGATGAAGATTTAAGAAGATGGATAGAATTACCTATAACTTCATTGGGAAGAGTTAATTGTATAAAAATGAGTATATTTTTCCTAGGATGCAATATCTTTTTCAAACATAACCTATTTTTAGTCCACAGAAACTTTTTCAGGAACTAAATAAATATGTAAGAAAGTTTCTTTGGCAGGGCAAAATATTGAGAATTTCGATAAAAAAATTAACTTGTAAATTTGAATTGGGAGGTTTACAACTTCCAAATATTAAAGGTTATTATGTTGCAGTACAACTGAGATATCTCTCTTTCCTTTTTGAGGAGGGAAAAAAAGCAGCATGGATTAAGAAAGAGATGGATAAAATAGGGGAGATTTTATATATATAAATGGAAAATAGATTAATAAATGGAGTTAGAGAAATGCCATTGTTGAAACATTTGATTAATACAGGGTTAGGGTTAGGGTAGATGTTCAATGGGAAACATGGAATTATGGGATAGCTAAAATGTAATTGATTCAAATAGACTTTCTTTTTAGTGACTTTTTAATAATTGTTCCAGTAAAGGAATTAGGAGAACAGTAGATTGTTTTGAAGGGAGGAGCTTAATGGCATTTGATCAATTGAAAGATAAATATGGGATACAAAGTAAGACAATTTTTTGTTATTACCAATTAAAGGTGTTCTTGAGGGATAAATAAGGTCCAACAATTTTACTGCCTGAAAGGAATGAAATAGAAAGTTTGATCGATAATAAATCAATAAAGAAATTTATTTCAGCTATATTTCTTTTTCTTTGGCTTGGCTTCGCGGATGAAGATTTATAGAGGGGGTAAATGTCCACGTCAGCTGCAGGCTCGTTTGTGGCTGACAAATCCGATGCGGGACAGGCAGACACGGTTGCAGCGGTTGCAGGGGAAAATTGGTTGGTTGGGGTTGGGTGTTGGGTTTTTCCTCCTTTGTCTTTTGTCAGTGAGGTGGGCTCTGCGGTCTTCTTCAAAGGAGGTTGCTGCCCGCCGAACTGTGAGGCACCAAGATGCACGGTTTGAGGCGATATCAGCCCACTGGCGGTGGTCAATGTGGCAGGCACCAAGAGATTTCTGTAGGCAGTCCTTGTACCTCTTCTTTGGTGCACCCCTGTCACGGTGGCCAGTGGAGAGCTTGCCATATAACACGATCTTGGGAAGGCGATGGTCCTCCATTCTGGAGACGTGACCCACCTAACGCAGCTGGATCTTCAGCAGCATGGACTCGATGCTGTCGGCCTCTGCCATTTCGAGTACTTCGATGTTAGGGATGAAGGCGCTCCAATGAATGTTGAGGATGGAGCGGAGACAATGCTGGTGGAAGCGTTCTAGGAGCCGTAGGTGATGCCGGTAGAGGACCCATGATTCGGAGCCAAACAGGAGTGTGGGTATGACAACGGCTCTGTATACGCTTATCTTTGTGAGGATTTTCAGTTGGTTGTTTTTCCAGACTCTTTTGTGTCGTCTTCCAAAGGCGCTATTTGCCTTGGCGAGTCTGTTGTCTATCTCGTTGTCGATCCTTGCATCTGATGAAATGGTGCAGCCGAGACAGGTAAACTGGTTGACCGTTTTGAGTTTTGTGTGCCCGATGGAGATGTGGGAGGGCTGGTAATCATGGTGGGGAGCTGGCTGATGGAGGACGTCTGTTTTCTTCAGGCTGACTTCCAGGCCAAACATTTTGGCAGTTTCCGCAAAACAGGACGTCAAGCGCTGAAGAGCTGGCTCTGAATGGGCAACTAAAGCGGCATCGTCTGCAAAGAGTAGTTCATGGACAAGTTTCTCTTGTGTCATTATATATATATATATATATATATATATATATATAGTGAGACCACACCTGGAGTATTGTGTACAGTTTTGGTCACCTTATCTAAGGAAGGATGTTCTTGCAATGGAGGGAGTGCAGCGGCGATTCACCAGGCTGATACCTGGAATGGCAGGAATGACTTATGAGGAAAGATTGCGCAAATTTGGATTGTACTCGCTGGAGTTTAGAAGATTGAGAGGGGATCTCATGGAGACCTATAAAATTCTGGCAGGACTGGACAGAATGGATGCAGATGGGATGTTTCCAATGAGGGGAAAATCCAGAACCCGGGGCCATGGTTTGAGGATAATAGGCAAACCATTTAGGACCGAGATGAGGAGGAATTTCTTGACCCAGAGGGTGGTGAATCTGTGGAATTCATTGCCACAGAGGGCAGTAGAGGCAGATTCATTAAATATATTTAAGAGGGAATTAGATCTATTTCTTCAGTATAAGGGTATTAAAGGTTACGGAGAGAAGGCGGGGACGGGGTACTGAACTTTAAGATCAGCCATGATCTCGTTGAATGGCGGAGCAGGCTCGAAGGGTCGAATGACCTACTCCTGCTCCTATCTTCTAAGTTTCTATTAAAGGTTACGGAGAGAAGGCGGGGACGGGGTACTGAACTTTAAGATCAGCCATGATCTCGTTGAATGGCGGAGCAGGCTCGAAGGGTCGAATGACCTACTCCTGCTCCTATCTTCTAAGTTTCTATTAAAGGTTACGGAGAGAAGGCGGGGACGGGGTACTGAACTTTAAGATCAGCCATGATCTCGTTGAATGGCGGAGCAGGCTCGAAGGGTCGAATGACCTACTCCTGCTCCTATCTTCTAAGTTTCTATTAAAGGTTACGGAGAGAAGGCGGGGACGGGGTACTGAACTTTAAGATCAGCCATGATCTCGTTGAATGGCGGAGCAGGCTCGAAGGGTCGAATGACCTACTCCTGCTCCTATCTTCTAAGTTTCTATTAAAGGTTACGGAGAGAAGGCGGGGACGGGGTACTGAACTTTAAGATCAGCCATGATCTCGTTGAATGGCGGAGCAGGCTCGAAGGGTCGAATGACCTACTCCTGCTCCTATCTTCTAAGTTTCTATTAAAGGTTACGGAGAGAAGGCGGGGACGGGGTACTGAACTTTAAGATCAGCCATGATCTCGTTGAATGGCGGAGCAGGCTCGAAGGGTCGAATGACCTACTCCTGCTCCTATCTTCTAAGTTTCTATTAAAGGTTACGGAGAGAAGGCGGGGACGGGGTACTGAACTTTAAGATCAGCCATGATCTCGTTGAATGGCGGAGCAGGCTCGAAGGGTCGAATGACCTACTCCTGCTCCTATCTTCTAAGTTTCTATTAAAGGTTACGGAGAGAAGGCGGGGACGGGGTACTGAACTTTAAGATCAGCCATGATCTCGTTGAATGGCGGAGCAGGCTCGAAGGGTCGAATGACCTACTCCTGCTCCTATCTTCTAAGTTTCTATGTTTTTCTATGTTACACATTTTCTTGCAACTGCCAATGCAATGTTCACAAATTCCTTTTGAAATATATTAAATGTTAATTTTTGCCTAATCCCAGATATATTAACTAATAGGAAAACCACTGGATCTTGAGGGAATTTAACTTTAGTGACCCTATCTAAAAATATTGCTAATTCTGTCCAAAAAGGTCTCAATCTTGAACATGACCAAGTCGAATGCAAAAAAGTACCTATCTCCTGATTACACCTAAAACATTTATCTGATAAATCTGAGGTAAGATATAATTGATGCAAAAAATTATATTGAACCAATCTGTACCTAACATTTATTGTGTTTGTCACACTGTCATGACACAATTCTGACCAATTTTTCTTTCCAATACTAGTATTCAGATCAATTTCCCATCTTTGTCTAGATCTATGAGTGTTCCTTGTTTCCGTGTTTGCTTTTGCAATAATAGAAACTTAGAAGATAGGAGCAGGAGTAGGTCATTCGACCCTTCGAGCCTGCTCCGCCATTCAACGAGATCATGGCTGATCTTAAAGTTCAGTACCCCGTCCCCGCCTTCTCTCCGTAACCTTTAATAGAAACTTAGAAGATAGGAGCAGGAGTAGGTCATTCGACCCTTCGAGCCTGCTCCGCCATTCAACGAGATCATGGCTGATCTTAAAGTTCAGTACCCCGTCCCCGCCTTCTCTCCGTAACCTTTAATAGAAACTTAGAAGATAGGAGCAGGAGTAGGTCATTCGACCCTTCGAGCCTGCTCCGCCATTCAACGAGATCATGGCTGATCTTAAAGTTCAGTACCCCGTCCCCGCCTTCTCTCCGTAACCTTTAATAGAAACTTAGAAGATAGGAGCAGGAGTAGGTCATTCGACCCTTCGAGCCTGCTCCGCCATTCAACGAGATCATGGCTGATCTTAAAGTTCAGTACCCCGTCCCCGCCTTCTCTCCGTAACCTTTAATAGAAACTTAGAAGATAGGAGCAGGAGTAGGTCATTCGACCCTTCGAGCCTGCTCCGCCATTCAACGAGATCATGGCTGATCTTAAAGTTCAGTACCCCGTCCCCGCCTTCTCTCCGTAACCTTTAATACCAGTATCATGGAAATCAGATTCAAATTTGGGAATAGACAGATGGCATGAAATACATATTTGAATAACTCTTGAAAAAATTATGTATAATTTATACATCAGGTAAGGATGTAAATGAAAAATGGAGGATATTCAAAAAAGAAATTTTGAGGGAACAGAGTAGATATGTCCCAGTGAGGATCAAAGGAAAGGCTGGAAGTCATAGGGAGGCTTGGTTTTCGAGGAATATTGGAAATTTGGTTAGGAGAGAAAGGGAGATGTACAAGAGGTATAAAGAGCAGGGAGCTGAGAAGTTGAAGGAGGACTACAAGGAGTGTAGAAGGAATCTTAAGAAAGAAATTAGAAAGGCCAAAAAAAGGCACGGAGAGGCTTTGGCAGACAGAGTAAAAATAAATCCAAAGGGTTTCTATAAGTGCATTAAAAGTAAAAGATTAGTGAGAGATAAAATTGGATCCCTTGTAGATAGCGAGGGTAGGCTGAGTGAGAAGTCAGAGGAAATGGGGGAAATTTTGAATGATTTCTTTGCCTCGGTATTCACTAGGGAAAAAAATATTGAACCAGTTGAAGAAAAGAAAAATAGTGGGGAGGTCATGAAGCATATAAGGATAACCGAGGAGGGTAGTGATGGCTGTGTTGAAAAAGATAAAGGTGGATAAATCTCCGGGACGGGACAAAATATTCCCAAGGACACTCAGGGAGGCTTGTGGACAGATAGTGGGGGCATTAACAGAGATATTTAGGATGTCACTGGCCACGGGGGTAGTGCCAAAGGATTGGAGGGTGGCGCATGTGGTTCTGCTGTTTAAGAAAGGGTCCAAATGTAAACCTGGGAATTATAGGCCCGTGTGTCTGATGTCTGTGGTGGGTAAGTTGATGGAAAGTGTTCTGAGGGATGCTATTTACAAATATTTGGAGGTACAGGGATTGATAGGGAGTAATCAGCATGGTTTTGTCAGGGGTAGATCATGCTTGACAAACCTGATTGAGTATTTTGAGGGGGTTACAAAAAAGGTTGATGAAGGGAAAGCTGTGGATGTTGTCTATTTAGACTTTAGTAAAGCTTTTGACAAAGTTCCCCACAGGAGGTTAGGAAAAATGGTGGAGGCATTAGGTATAAATAGGGAGGTAGTGAAATGTATTCAGCAATGGTTGGATGGGAGGTGTCAGAGAGTAGTGGTAGAAAATTGTTTGTCCAATTGGAGGCCAGTGACTAGTGGAGTTCCTCAGGGATCAGTCCTGGGTCCACTATTGTTTGTTATATATATTAACGATCTGGAAGTAGGGGTGGAGAATTGGATAAGCAAGTTTGCGGATGATACAAAGATTGGTGGTGTTGTGGACAGTGAGGAAGATTACCGTAGATTAAAAGGTGATTCAGGAAGGCTGGAGGTGAGGGCTGAGAAATGGCTGATGGAATTTAATACAGATAAGTGTGAGGTGTTACATTTTGGAAAGGCAAATCTAAATAGATCATGTGCATTAAATGGTAGACAATTGAGATGTGCAGAGCAAGAAAGGGATTTAGGAGTTGTGGTAAATAGTACCCTCAAAGCTGATACTCAGGTAGATGGTGTGGTGAAGAAGGCATTTGGAATGTTGGCCTTCACATTTCGGAGTATTGAATTCAAGAGTAGGGAGGTTATGAGGAAATTGTACAAGGCATTGGTGAGGACAAATTTGGAGTACTGTGTACAGTTTTGGTCACCAAATTATAGGAAAGATAGAAACAAAATAGAGAGAGTGCAGAGAAGGTTCACGAGAATGTTGACAGGATTTCAAGGTTTGAGTTAGAGGGAAAGGTTGTGCAGACTGGGGCTTTTTTCTCTGGAGCGTAGAAGATTGAGAGGGGACTTGATAAAGGTGTTTAAGATTTTAAAAGGGACAGACAGAGTAAATGTGGATAGGCTTTTTCAATTAAGAATGGGGGAAGATTCAAACTAGAGGGCATGTTTAAGATTGAAGGGGGAAAATTATAAGGGGAACATGAGGGGAAATTTCTTTACGCAAAGGGTGATGGGGATGTGGAATGCGCTTCCGACAGACGTGGTCGAGGCGGGATCATTGGTTACATTTAAGGAAAGACTGGATCATCACATGGAGAGGAGAGGACTGGAGGGGTATGGACCGGGTGCTGGTCAGTGGGACTAGGAGGGTGGGGATTTGCTACGGCATGGACTAGTAGGGCCGAACTGGCCTGTTCTGTGCTGTAAGTGGTTATATGGTTATATAGTTAAGGAATAAATATAATAATTTCTTAAATGTTTGGTATTCATATCTATATATTATAGGTATCACATGATGAAATTAACCCCTTAACCTCAAGACTTTATCAACTCTTTGGTGTTTATAGGTTTAATATTGTAGAAGCAAAATTTGATGAAATTGATTGTAATTTTAATAACCAGGTGTAATTTTCTTCTTTCTTACTTCTCTATTTTGTATCCATTTCTTTATTTTCTATACTTTTTTTTGTTTTACTTCTTGGGGGTTATTAGTTTGGGGGGAGGGGTGGGAAAGGTTGGTAGGGTATAAAATAAAATACTATATATGTATTATAGTTTAGATTTGAATGGAAGACAATCTTGTATTTAGATATTTATACATTTATAAAATATTTATAAAATATTCCAAGCGTGTGTGCGTGCGCGCGTACGTATGTGCATGCGTGCGTACATATGTGCGTGCAGGTATGCATGTGTGTTTGTGTGTGTTGCATGCTAGTGTGTATGTGAGCATGTGTGTGTGTGTTTGAATCTGAATGTGTGTGTGCATGTGTTTGTGTGTGCATGTGTGTGTGTGCTTGGTGTGTGCGTGCATGTGTGTGTCTATGTGCGTGTTTGTGTATGTATCATGAAACACAGAGGTCACAACATCTCTCCCTGTGTAACACCTCTGTTCACTGACTTGCACCCAGAATAACATACTTCACCACTACACTGTGTTTTATTGGTCATGAGGATACAAAGATCTTTCTCAAGGCCCAGACAAATTCCTCACATCTCTTCCAATTATTTTTCATACATCCCATCAGGCCTTGCGGACATCCACCGAAATGCTCTTCAAAAGGCCCACCACCACCTCTTCCCTGATCTCAAAATGTCCTCACCCATTTAGTACTTTATCAACTTATTCTGAATCCCAAGCATTATAAGTCACCGTGAGATGATGATCAGTGACCATTTCTTCTTCTGATTAAGAATTACCTTGGACACCAAGTGTTGTGATGCATCAGCCTCTTTATTTTACAAGGAGAATACATTTTCAGTCATCTGGAAAACAAAAAGACAGACAATGACACTGATAAAGACATCTTATTAATTCCCCAACTGTAAATGTGAACGAACCATGTGTAAACAGGAGCAAAGGCAGAATGGGTTAAGTGAAAGATTTGATCAGTGGACTCCCTGGGTGGGAATTATTGACTGGGGACCCAGGACTGGACCAAAGCTGTGAACAGTATATGTTAAATACAAACCAGTGAATGGGAAGGGGAGCCTAATGTTGGAGTTAATGTGGCTGGTTCACTGTGAATGAAGTGTGAGCTCCCAACACAGCAGCTGTGTCAGTGTGAGGCAGTACCTGGCAATGGCCAGCAGAGGGGAGTGTTCATATAGGGGGCACAGGGGATGGTTCAAACCCCCAACAAGACGGGATTAAATCCAACGTGTGTAAATCACCCTGAGCACATAACAAACTGCTGGAGGGACACAGTGGGTCAAGCAGCATCTGTGGAGGCAAAGGGATGGTCAACGTATCAGGTCGAGACCCTGCATCAGGACTGAGAGTGGAGAGGGGAGATGGGCAGTATAAAGAGCTGAGAGGGAGGGATGAGGGGACCTGATGCAGGGTCTCAACATAAAATGGCGACCATCCTGTTGTCCCCACAGTTGCTGCTCGACCTGCTGAGTTCTTCCAGCAGATTGATTTTTGCTCTGGATTCTTGAGTCTGTAAATCTCCTTGAGGCTGTTTTGCTCCACTAAGATTCCACAGAAATACAATGTTGTTCATTTGGTTTTTTTATTTGCCATAAAATACATAGTGAGGTGATGCACCATCAATAATTATTAAAGACTGAAGTTGTGAAACTGATAGGCTTTTATTAACTATAGACTGGAACCACCGACAACCTCACCAACTGATCAAGGAAGAGTGGAATGGAGAACATGCAAAGGGTAGGATTGGTCTCGGGAGGCATGTCCAGCTGGCAGAAGCCAATCATAGCATAACAGTAGTTTACCACATTAGGTAAGAAGGGTTGCCCTGTGAATGGTCTATCGGGTTATCGCTGACATTAAGAAGGCAGAGGTAAGAGCAGGTGAGGTCAGGTAAGGTCTGTCCTTGTGCACAGTCTGAGCAGTGAGAATGGCAGCTAGGACAGTAGTATACTCCTCCTGCAGAACGTGGGAAATCTGAGACAGGCTGAGAGAGGTAACACATAGCTGGAAGAACTCTGGATTATTCGGAGGCATGCTGGGGGAATTAACATGAGTTACAGTGAGGCAATCCCACACAAGGAGGTAGGAGGCTGGGCTACTGTCAACAGAGGGAAAGTCAATGCAGGGCACCCCTACAACTGTTCACCTTTAGCGTGGCAGTTTGTATGCTATTGTAGCACCAGAGACCCAGTTTCAAATCCGGTGTGCTCTGTAAGGAATTTGCACCTTCTCACAGCTTCTGCATAGGTTTTCCCCAGGTACTCCTGTTTCTTCCCACACTTCAAAATTCACGGGGGTTGTAGGATAATGGAGTGCAATGAGGTAGCACGCGCTGATGGGCCAGCCGGGTCTGTACTGTGCTGTGCATCTGATTTAAATTTTAAATGATATGCATAACATATTGGTTACTGTTAGTGGTGGGGGTGGGGTGGGTGGTGAATGACCTACCATGGAAAAGCTGAAAAGCTGCAGGTGTCTGGCACAGAGTCTAGTCCATGGTTTGGAGAGGAAGGGTGGGAAGGAGGAGAGTAAAAGTGATAGGGGATGCATGGTTCAGGAAACAGATAGGAGATCCGATAGAAAGGATTGAAACACTCAGATGATATGATGCCTCCTCGGTGCCAAGGTCAGAGACATTAACTCCATAGAATTTTGAAGAGGGAGGTTGAGCAGCCAGATGTCGTGGTACACGCTGGTACCAATGACACAGATAAGAAAGGAATGAGATCCTAAAGAGTGAATATAGGGAGTTAGGAAGGAATGTAAAGAGCAGGACCACAAGAATGGTTGTCTCTGGATTTGCTGCTTGTGCCAAATGCCAGTGAGGGCAAGAATAGGAAATTATGGTGTGGCTGAGGGGTTGGTGCAGGGGTTCAGATTTGTAGATCACCGAGATTTCTTCTGAGGAAGGTATGACCTTTACAAAAGGGATGGGTTGCACCGGAAATGGAGAAGGACCATTATCCTTGTGGGGTGGTGAAAAGGTAGGTGCCATGTGCAGAATGATGGGCTGTGGATGGAAGATGTAGCTAGTTCGATGAGTTGAAATGTGTGTACTTTAATGGAAGAAGTATTAAGAATAAGAACATGGTCAGTACATGGAGTTACAAAGCTGTGGCCATTAGAGACATGGCTGATGCAAGATCTGAAGTTTAAGTACCGTATTTAAAAGCATAGGGAGGGAGGTAAAAAAGGGGGAGGGGAGTGGTATTTCTAATCAGGGATAGTATCACACTTGCAAAAAGGGAGGACATTGTGGAAGGATCATACACTGAACCAGTGTGGATGGAAGTCAGAAAAAGCAAGGGAACAATCACTCTATTGGGAATATTCCACAGGCCCCCAAAAGCCACGGGGATACTGGTAAGTCAGCAGATTTTGGAAAGGGTAAAATATAACAGTATCATTTTTGTGGGAGACTTCAACTTTCCCAATATTGACTGGTACGTCCAAAGTTCAAAAGGTTCAGATAGGACAGAATTTGTCAGGTGTGTTCACGAAGGATTTCGGACACAGTTTGTGGAGAAGCCAACGAGAGGAGAGGCAGTATTAGATCTAGTACTGAGTAATGAACTCAGTCAGGTGACAGTCCTCTAGGTGGGGGAGCATTTTGGAGACCTCAACTCCCCTATTGTTAGAAATGTTGGTTACTTTTGCTACATAAAGTACACTGTTTGACCTGCTGAGCTTATCCAGTATTGTGTTTTTTACTTCAGCCACAGTATCTGCAGACTTTCATGTTTTACCCTTGACCTTTAGCTAGATATGGACAAGGAGTGGATAAAGAGGGAAGTGTTTAATTGGGAAAGGGCTAATTATGATGGGATTAGGCTGGTAGTGGGAGAGTAAATTGGGAAGGGATATTCTCAGGGTAATACACAACAGAAATGTAGAGGATGAAATGAATTGGGGATGTAGTGGACAGCAAGAAAGGCTTTCAAAGCTTGCAGTGGGATCTGGACCATAGAATCATGGAACACTACAGAACAGAAACAGGCCCCTTCAGCCCTTCTAATCTGTGCCAATTTTTTTTTGGCCTTGCCTACTGACCTGCACCCAGCCAAAACTCTTTCCACCTTTCCCATCCATCTACCAGTCCAAATTCTTCTTAAATGTTAATATTGAGCCTGCATTTACCTCCTTGGCTGGCAGCTCATTCCACACTCCAACCATTCTCTGTGTGAAGAATTTCCCCCTCATGTTTTCCCTAAACTTTTATCCTTTCACTCTTAACCCATGTCCTCTGGTTTGTAACTCACCTACCCTCAATGCAAAAACCCTATCTCTATTTACTCTGTCTATCTCCCTCATAATTTTAAATATGTCTCTCAAATCTCCCTTCATTCTTCTACGCTCCTGGGAATAAAGTCCTAACTTATTAACCTTTCCCCGAAACTCAGTTCCTGAAGTCCAGGCAACATGATAGTGAATCTTCTCTGCACTTTGTTTATCTTATTGATATCTTTCCTTGTATTTAGGTGACCAAAACTGCACACAATACTCCAAATTTGGCCTCTCTTATACAACTTTATCATAACATCTCAACTCCCATACTCAATACTTTGAAATATGTAGGCCAATATGCCAAAAGCTCTCTTTATAACCCTATCCACCTTTGACACCACTTTCAGGGAATTATGTATTTCTATTCCCAGAACCCTCTGTTCTACTGCACTCTATAGTGCCCTACTTTCTTGGTTTCTCCTTCCAAAATGCAACACCTCACCCTTGTCTGCCATTTTTTCAGTTGGTCCAGATCCCTCTGCAAATTTTGAAAACATTCTTCGTTGTCCAGAACGCCTCCAATCTTAGTGTCATCTGCAAACTTGTGGTCCAATTTACCATATTATCATCCAGATCATTGATATAGATGACAAACAACAATGGACCCAACACAGATCCCTGTGGCACAAAAACTAGTCACAGACCTCCAGTCTGAGAAGCAATCATCTACCACTACTTTCTGGCTTCTCCCATCAGCCAGTCAAATCCAGCTCACTAATTCACCACAAATGCCTAGTGTATGAATCTTCCTGTGGGACCTTGTCAAAGGCCTTTCTAAAGTCCATGTAGACAACATTCACAGCCTTTCCTTCATCAATTTTCCTGGTAACCTCCTTGAAAAACTCTACAATATTGATTAAACACGACCTAGCATGCACAAAGCCGTGTTGACTATACCTAATCAGTTTCTGCCTATTAAATAATTGTATATCCAATATCTTAGAACACCTTCCAATAATCTACCTACTACTGATCTTAGGCTCACCAACCTAAAATTTCCAGGGTTATTTTTGGAGCCTTTTTTACCATCCAATCTTCCGGCACCACACCTGTGGCTAAGGACATTTTAAATATTTCTGCCAGAGCCCCTGCAATTTCTACACTAGCCTCCCTCAAGGTACGAGGGAATATCTTGTCAGGCCTTGGGAGTTTATCTACCTTTGTTTGCTTTAAGACAGCAAGTACTTCTTCCTCTTGAATGTGTACAGGTTCCATGTCCTCACTGCTTGTTTTTTTACTTCCCATGACTCCATGCCTGTTTCCTGAGTGCATACTGATGAAAAACTAGCATTTAAGATCTCTCCCATCTCTTTTGGCTCCATATAAAGCCGACCGCTCTGTTCTTTAAGGGAACCAATTTTGTCCTTACTATCCTTTTGCTCTTAATATATCTGTAGAAACCCTTAGGACTTTATTTCACATTGTCTGCCAAAACAACCTTGTGTTTTTTTTTAGCTTTCCTGATTTCTTTCTTGAGGTTTTATTTCTTGACCTAGAAAAATGGCAGATTCAATTTAATGCGAACAAGTGAAAGGTCATACACTTTGGGAGGACATCCAGGGTAGGACTTAAATGATAAATGGTAGGGAGCTGTGGAGGGTTCAACAGAATATAAATATACAATACTTTTAAAGTGGCCTTCAGAAATAAGTGTTGAATACAGGAGTTGGCATGTTACGTTGAAATTTGGAGTATTATGTGCAGATTTGGTCACCTACGTACTCAAAAAATGTCAATAAGATTGAAAGAGTGTCAAATAACAGAAATTAAATTCCCACATTAGAGGGGTTACACCTAAATTAAAATTGAATATCAATCAAGTGAAGTTTGTTCAAATTGCTTTAGCAATAGCTAGAAAATGTATTGCTATAACTTGGAAGTCTGATATAGATTTGAGATTGGAGAGATGGCATGTGAAAGTTCCAAGTTGTATACCACATGAGAAAATTACTTATAATTTAAGAGATAAATACCATACATTTTGGAAAATATGGTGCCCATATTTACAAAGTGTGGGAATGAATATTTAAATGAAACTCAGACATTCCCTTTCTCTCAATGGTCTCTGTATACTAGAAGAAGCCTTATAGTAAGGAGTGCCCCTGTTGAAGATCTCGTCCTATACTTTTTAGCTTAGTAGGGGATTAAAAGGGGGATGGTGGTGTGTTTATAGGGGGGGTCTTTCTTTTTTACTTTTTTCTTATGTACACCACATGCATTTGAAAATGATTTGTAATATTGTAAAACATTTATAAATAAAATTTTAAAAGAAGATTAATAGAGTGCAGAGAAAATTTACAAAGATGTTGCCAGTACTTCAAAAGCAAAGTTAAAGGGTAAGGCTGAATAGATTAGAATTTGTTTTGCTGGAGTGTCAGAGAATGAGAGGAGTTTTGATATCAGTATAACATTATGAGGAGTAAAGGCAAGAAGGCTTTTCCCCCTAAGTTTGGGTGAGACAAGAACTGAAGGACATGGGTTAAGCGTGAAAGGTGAAATGTTTAAGAGGAACATCGGGAGAATTTCTTCACTCAGAGGGTGGTGAGAGTGTGGAATGCACTGCCAGCGGAAGTGGTGGAGGCGGGTTTGATTTTGACAATTAAGAGAAGGTTGGACAGGTACATGGATGGGTACCTGTGGATGGGTGTGATGGGATATGGTCCCAGTGCAGATGAATGGGATTGGACAGAAGGATCTGTTTCTGTGCTGTAGTATTCAATGGCTCTGTGGTCTTGGTGCTTATCGGTAAGTTCTGGTGATGAGAACATTTTGTGCTGATCGTTAGCTGAAGGAGTTGTCGTCCAAGGTGTTTTTCCACGAAAGATAGTTGGGGCTACTGAAACAGGGAGGCTGCAGAAGGAGTTAGACAGATTAGGAGAATGAACAGAGAAGTGGCAAATGAAATACAATGTTGGTAAGTATATGGTAAGTATATAGGCAGATGATTTTTTTTTAAATGGGGAGAAAATTTAAAATACCCAGATGCAGAGGGTCATTCAAGTCCTCGTACAGGATAGTCTGAAACTAAACTTACATGTTAAGTCAGTGGTGAAGAAGGTATAGGTAATGCTGGCGTTCATTTCAAGAGGAATAGAATATAAGAGAAGAGATGTAATGTTGAAGGTTTATAAGGCATTGGTGAGACCTCACTTGGAGTATTGTGAGTAGTTTTGGGCTCCTCATTTAAGAAAGGATGTGCTGACATTGGTGGACATTCAGAGGAGGTTCACCATGATGATTCAGGGAATGAAAGGGATTATCATATGAAGAGTATTTGACTCCTCGGCCTGTATTCATTGAAATTTAGGAGAATGGGGGGGGGGGGTGGGGGGGATTTCATTGAAACATTCTGAATGTTGAAAGAGGTGGACAGAGGACAGATGTAGAAAGGTTGTTTCCTATGGTGGGAGAGTCATAATTTCAGGATTGAAGGGTGTCTGATTAGTACAGAGATGCGGGGGGGGGGGGGGAGGGTGGAATATATTCAGTCAGGATTTTCTAATTGCTAAAATATTTTCCCATACAGGTGTTAAAAGATCAAATCAGCAACCACAAAGAAGGCATTTCACACAGGGGTAAAGATGAACAATTACTTTATAAACAAAAATTCACCTTCAAACTTTAATTCAAAATCTCCCCTTTTACAATAATGCCCATTGGTTACTATGCAAATTTCTATAACAGTGTAAAACTTATAAATTCCCCAGTCTAAATATAACATATGTAATTAAAGTCTAAGTTATATTTCCAACCAGTCCACAGAGAAACTTAGACACAAAACAAACACAAAACACACAAGACTCACAAAACTTCGATCTCAACCAAAGCAAAGATCGTAAACAAAATTCAGTTTGTTTGGTAAACTGAAGCCAAAAGATATTTGAGAGAGAGAAGGAGAGAGAGCACAAAATTCAAAGCTGTCTTGTGTTGCTTGCAGAGAGAGGAACAATGGTTTGATCCGCATCCTTCTGGCTTCTTTCGGAATGTTCATCCCTTTCTGAAATCCCAACATTCTAAACTGTCCTCCAGACCATGACTCATGCTTTGGGCCTTCTTCTACTCCACAGCATCCCCAAAGGTGGTTTATCGTCCAAGACCAGAAATTTTTAGATCATTTTCTGCACATGCTCAGTCCGTCTCCCACTCTCTCAGCAGTCCACCTTCACCTTGGCTTTCTAAGGCAAACTGTCAATTTCCAACGCAAAACCACACAACACATAGGCCAATACAAAACATATAACTCTGTAACACCTCCCCTGCTAAAAAAAGATTAGGTCCACAAGAACAATTTTTTAACAATTAATGGAAGTATTACATAAATAAAATAAATACTCCATTTTGTACAGTAAATATGTAATTAGATTCATATCTACCCAGATTAACATCTTGACAAACAATCTGCTATTATGTTATCTGTCCCCTTTATGTGTGTAATAATTAAATCATACTCTTGTAACATTAAGCTCCAGTTCAATAACCGTCTGTTCTTATTTTTAATTTTAAACAGAAAAAATAATGGATTATGATCAGTATATATTAATGGTTTTTGAGCAGTACAAATATACACATCAAAATGTTGCAACGCTAAAACCGAATTTTCATTTTTCCCTGAGCAGTTTTAAAATTTTTCCTTGCCATCTCGCAAGCCTGATGTAATCTGTTTTTAAAATTGAAAACATAATCCAACAGATTTGATTCTATATCATTATGTATCCACTGTTCCTTCAACAATAGTAATGGACCCCTGACTTCATGACCAAACACCAACTCAAATGGACTAAAGCCAAAAGACTCCTGAGTTGCCTCTCTAACAGCAAACAATAACAAATGGATTCCTTCATCCCAATCCTTTTTATTTTCCACACAATAAGCCCTCATCATATTTTTCACAGTTAAATGGAACTTTTCCAAGGCCCCTGGAATTTCAGGATGATAGGCAGACGACACAATTTGATGGGCTCCCAATTCATACACCACCTGTTGAAATAAAACTACTCCCTTGGTCTGATTGAATTTCCCTTGGTAGGCCAAACAGTGTGAAAAATTTTAGCACAGCCTTCACAATCATCTTCGCTTTAATGTTTCTCAGGGGAATAGCCTCTGGAAACCTTGAAGCTGTGCACATGAGTGTTAACAAATATTAATTTCCTGCTTTGATTTTTGGCAATGGGCCAACACAATCCACTTTCACTTTTGAGAAGGGCTCCCTGAAAGCAGGAATGGGTTATAAATGTGCCACTGGTGGTCCTTGATAAGGCTTGTCCATCAGTTGACAAGTGTGACAGGTTCTACAAAAGTTCACAACATCCTTTCTTAATTTCAGCCAATAAAACTGTTTCCTTATCTTTTCTACCGTCTTCTTCACTTCAAGATGGCCTCCTAAAGGTGTTCTACGAGCCAACTTTAATATTTCGTTCCTGAAAGTGTTGGGAATTACAACTTGCCTTATTACTGCCCAGTTTTCACTGCCAGGTATCATTCGTGGTCTCCACTTTCTCACCAATATTCCATCTTGAACAAAGTTACCTACTGGCACAGTTTCAATTTCCTAGTTAGACAGAATCTTATCTCTTATCCCAGCAAGATCAGGATCATGCTTTTGTCTAGCTATGAAGACGCTGTTTACATCCGGTACCGCACGGATGGCAGTCTCTTCAATCTGAGGTGCCTGCAAGCTCACACCACGACACAAGAGCAACTTATCCGTGAACTACTCTTTGCAGACGATGCTGCTTTAGTTGCCCATTCAGAGCCAGCTCTTCAGCGCTTGACGTCCTGTTTTGCGGAAACTGCCAAAATGTTTGGCCTGGAAGTCAGCCTGAAGAAAACTGAGGTCCTCCATCAGCCAACTCCCCACCATGACTACCAGCCCCCCCACATCTCCATCGGGCACACAAAACTCAAAATGGTCAACCAGTTTACCTATTTCGGCTGCACCATTTCATCGGATGCAAGGATCGACGAGATAGACAACAGACTCGCCAAGGCAATAGAGCCTTTGGAAGACTACACAAAAGAGTCTGGAAAAACAACCAACTGAAAAACCTCACAAAGATAAGCATATACAGAGCCATTGTCTTACCCACACTCCTGTTCGGCTCCGAATCATGGGTCCTCTACCGGCATCACCTATGGCTCCTAGAACTCTTCCACTAGCGTTGTCTCCGCTCCATCCTCAACATTCATTGGAGCGACTTCATCCCTAACATCGAAGTACTCAAGATGGCAGAGGCCGACAGCATTGAATCCACGCTGTTGAAGATCCAACTGCGCTGGGTAGGTCACGTCTCCAGAATGGAGGACCATCGCCTTCCCAAGATCGTCTTATATGGCGAGCTCTCCACTGGCCATCGTGTCAGAGGTGCACCAAAGAAGAGGTACAAGGACTGCCTAAAGAAATTTCTTGGTGCCTGCCACATTGACCACCGCCAATAGGCTGATATCGCCTCAAACCGTGCATCTTGGCGCCTCACAGTTTGGCGGGCAGCAACCTCCTTTGAAGAAGACCGCAGAGCCCACCTCACTGACAAAAGGCAAAGGAGGAAAAACCCAACACCCAACCCCAACCAACCAATTTTCCCCTGCAACCGCGTCTGCCTGTCCTGCATCGGACTTGTCAGCCACCAACGAGCCTGCAGCTGACGTGGACATTTACCCCTCCATAAATCTTCATCCGCGAAGCCAAGCCAAAGAAGAAGAATTCTTCTCTTGACAACAGCAAAGCTGGATCCTGAGGTTTGTCCTCAATGCTTGCCTCCACTACAGGATTATCACAGACTTTCTCTACCTCTACCTTTTTTCTAGACATGGCTCTAGTAATGGCACATGCAGGGTAGATTTCCAAATCCTTTTCGGACTCATAAACCAATGGCTTACTTGTGAGTTTCACCGCAGGTATGACTTTACCCTCTGCTAAATCATTCCCTAACAAAAGAGAAACTCCATCCACTGGCAGACTTGATCGTATCCTTATCGTAACCGGGGCATTAACTAAGTCTGATTTCATCACTATTCTATGCAAAGGTATAGACTTTGCTTCACCACCAATGTCTTTAATTAAATTCACATCTCCAGTATCGGCCTCTTCACCAAAATTCAAAATGTTGCTTAATACAAGCGATTGGGCTGCTCCAGTATCCCGCAGGATTTTAACTGGCACTTGATTGGATCCTTCTTTAACCAAAATGAAACCTTCAGTCATGAATGGTTTAAATATCCCTAACTTTCTCACTCTGAACACAGGCAGAAAGGAACACAGTACAGGACAATTTGCTATTATGTGCCCTGGATTCTTACAATAGTGGGAAATAACACTCAAAAAAATTTCCTTCACCCATTTCTCTTCCTCTCTTCCTTTAACCTCACTTCTAGATTTTCTTTCTACTCTACTTGGATTATCAGCAGTATTCCTTTGAAAGGTTTTCCCTGGTGTCCACTTAGGCTTGTGGGTTAAAGCATGTTCCTCTGTGAATTTAGCCAATTCTTGCCAAGTTTTTATATTTTTCTCTGCCAAGTACACTTGAATATTGTCAGGAACACAATTTTTAATCTCCTCAATCAGAATGATTTCCCTCAATAAATCAAAGTTTTTTTCTACTTTCATTGCGGCACAGCACCGATCAAAACACACAACCTTCCTATAAGCAAAGTCCAGGTAAGATTGGGTTGTTGCTTTTTTTAAACTCCTGAACTTTTGTCTATAAGCCTCTGGGACGAGTTCATAAGATCAGAGTATAGCCTGCTTTACAAATTCGTAATCAGCTGCTTGTTGTACCATGAGATACGAATACACCTGTTGGGTTTTCCCTTTAAGAACACTTTGTAGCAGGAGTGACCATGGTGGCCATTTTAAATTTACAGCTACTTTCTCAAAATGCTGAAAATACTGGTCTATTTCAGCTTCCTCAAATGGAGGAACTAACCTCACTTCTCTACTGACCAGAAACCTCTCCTCCTGACTAGCACATGGGTTTTGGACTTCTCCCTCTCCTTGCGTTAGGGTCAGCTTTAATTTAGCTAGTTCTAGCTCATGCTTCCATTCTTTCTCTCTCTCCTCCATTTCTGCCTGCCTTACTGCTTCCCGTTCGGCTTTCCTTTCTGCCTTTCTTTTTTCCTCTAACTCTAGTTTTCTCAAAGCCAACTTTACTTCCTCTGAAGTTTTCTCCTTTTGGAAACTGTTCTAATACAGCTTCTTCAAATACCCCCTTTCCTACAAAATGCTTAACAATCTTTCAGGCAATTTCCTTTTTTTTCTTAACTTGCAAACTATAACCATAGGTTTTGACATTTTAGCCATTTTTAAATTAACCACTGAAGGGTTTGCTATGAACTGGTCAATATTCATAGTTACTGGCTTTTCTGCTGGTGATTTATACACTCACCATTTATTTTTAATTTCAAGCTGGAGGTTGAGTCAAACTCAGACGCCTGATAACTAAGCACAAGTCAATCGCCCCTAAAGCTTCCAAATTGGTTTGATCCCAGATGAGCCCCAAATTATGTTACATCAAACCAGCAACCACAAAGAAGGTACAGCACACAGGGATAAAGATGAACAATAACTTTATTAACAAAAATTTACCTTCAAACTTGAATTCAAAATCTCCCTTTAATAACAATGCCCACTGGTTACTATGCAAATTTCTATAACAGTGTAAAACTAATAAATTCCCCAGTCTAAATATAACATATGTAATTAAAGTCTAAGTTATACTTCCAACCAGCCCACAGAAAAACTTAGACAGAAAACAAACACAAAACACACAAGACTCACGAAACTTCGATCTCAACCAAAGCAAAGATCATAAACAAAATTCAGAGAGAGAAGAGAGTGAGAGCACAAGATTCGAAGTTGTCTTCTTATGTTGCTTGCAGAAAGAGGAACAATGGCTTGGTCTGGAACCTTCTGGCTGCCTTCAGAATGTTCATCCCTTTTAAAATGCCCAACATTCTAAATTGCCTCCCAGACAGTGACTGCTTGGGCCTCCTTCCACTTCACAGCCACACCCAGTGGTGGTTTGTCTTCCAAGTCCAGAAATTTCTAGATCATCTTCTGCACATGCCCAGTCCATCTCCTACTCTCTCAGCAGTTCCACCTTCACCTTGGCTCTCTAAGGCAAACTGTCACTTTCCAACACAAAACCACACAACACATAGGCCAACACAGAACTCTGTAACACAGGGGTAGTGTGGTCCCAAACCGTGACACATATCGGAGTGTATTGCCTTAATTGCTCTCCTCCATTTCTTTTTCTTCTTTCTTTATTTTTGGGGTAGTTTAGTAATGGGTTGGGAGGATTAGGGATGGGGGGTTTTATGGGATAAAATATATATTGCATTGTATTCTGTATGTATAATTTATTATCGATTATAAATAAAGTTTTCAACAAAAAAAGAGTGGTGAATCTGGAATTTGTTGCCACAGGTGATTGTGGAGGCCAAGACATTGGGTGTTTTTAAGGCAGTGATTGATGGGTTCTTGGTTAGCAAAGGCATCAAACGTTATGAGGAGAAGGCAGGGCAGTGAGGCTGAGTAGGAGAATAGATCAGCTCATGATTCAATGGTGGGGCAGAAGAGTCTATTTCTGATCCTATATCTTCTGGTCTTCTGGATGCTGTATGGCAAAGGGACCAGCCCTATCTTTTGTAATGGTGACAGGAACAACCTATCATTGGGGCACACTTTTAGCCTTTTATTACAAGAATAATCTTCATTGATAAGAATTATTGGCGATGGCTTTGTCAGCTAGAGGAGGGTGTTTATTACACTGATGGTAGAACTATTTTGGGAACGAGCTTAAATTGCAACATGGGGAACAAGCCACTCCTGACAATTCTCCACTGAAACATCTTATCCTCATGGAAAGAGCTGCATTCATGTGGAAAATGTCTCCGTGCATACTCAGGCTTCCACAGAGTCAGCACTCCAAGGGTTAGTGATTCAATAACCTTACATAAGTTTGGAACAAATGTTTGCATAAACTGACTTCATTCTTTAGCTGCTATATTCAAAATCATCTTCATAAAACAATGTAAAGAAGTTTGAACTTGCTGCTCAAACAGCAGATCCACTTGAAGGTGTCGAGACTCACAGTGACCAGAGCGGAGCCCAAAATGCTGAGACTCTGTTTAATTCTCCCTGTCCTCCTCGGGCTGCAGGTTGCAGGAAGAGCAGCAGCTGATCCTGTGACAGACGTGTGTAAGAGCCTGATCTGTCATCATACCTTGAATATCACTCAGTATGATGCAACTACTGTTGGGAATCAACAGAGATGGGCAGTAGGAAGGATGAATATTTGCTGTTCTAGATGATGCTTGTTCAAATTCCATTGCAGTTTAAAATGTCACTGACGATCCTGTGTTGGTAAGTTGTCCTGCGTTGTGGGAGATGAGACAGGTGAGCCGGGAGTGAAGGGTGGGAGTTGGGGTGGAGAGAAAAGTAAGAATACCCCTTGATCTCTTTTACCATGAGGTCAGAATTCAGCGTCATTTTCAATATATCTAACAAAATGGCATTAAAAACCTTTGAATTTCAACACCAAAAGTAGTTGAGGTCAGTTCATTTCATATATTGAGAATCAGTAGAGGTGGCTGAGCCAAATAATCACCTTAATGTGATTGACTGCATTGGTTTGGTTATGATGTTCATTATATCACTTGCTTGACTGGGCTGAATGGATTACATCAGAATTTGTCTAAACTTACTTGCCTGTATAGTGTTGATGTTTGACTGGTAAAGGGTGACTGGGTGGAGATGACCATCAGGTTTAACTGGTAACAGGTGACTGGGTGGGGATGATCATCAGGTTTAACTAGTAACAGGTGACTGGGTGGGGATGATCATCAGGTTTAACTGGTAACAGGTGACTGGGTGGGGATGATCATCAGGTTTAACTGGTAACAGGAGACTGGGTGGGGATGATCATCAGGTTTAACTGGTAACAGGAGACTGGGTGGGAATGATCATCAGGTTTAACTGGTAACAGGTGACTGGGTGGGGATGATCATCAGGTTTAACTGGTAACAGGTGACTGGGTGGGAATGATCATCAGGTTTAACTGGTAACAGGTCACTGGGTGGGGATGATCATCAGGTTTAACTGGTAACAGGTGACTGGGTGGGGATGATCATCAAGTTTGACTGGTAACAGGTGACTGGGTGGGGATGATCATCAAGTTTGACTGGTAACAGGTGACTGGGTGGGGATGATCATCAGGTTTAACTGGTAACAGGTGACTGGGTGGAGATGACCATCAGGTTTAACTGGTAACAGGTGACTGGGTGGGAATGATCATCAGGTTTAACTGGTAACAGGTGACTGGGTGGGGATGATCATCAGGTTTAACTGGTAACAGGAGACTGGGTGGGAATGATCATCAGGTTTAACTGGTAACAGGTCACTGGGTGGGGATGATCATCAGGTTTAACTGGTAACAGGTGACTGGGTGGGGATGATCATCAGGTTTGACTGGTAACAGGTGACTGGGTGGGGATGATCATCAGGTTTAACTGGTAACAGGTGACTGGGTGGAGATGACCATCAGGTTTAACTGGTAACAGGTGACTGGGTGGGGATGACCATTGGGTTTAACTGGTAACAGGTGACTGGGTGGTGATGATCATCAGGTTTGACTGGTAACAGGTGACTGGGTGGAGATGAACATCAGGTTTAACTGGTAACAGGTGACTGGGTGGGGATGACCATTGGGTTTAACTGGTAACAGGTGACTGGGTGGGGATGATCATCGGGTTTAACTGGTAACAGTTGACTGGGTGGGGATGATCATCGGGTTTAACTGGTAACAGGTGACTGGGTGGGGATGATCATCAGGTTTGACTGGTAACAGGTGACTGGGTGGGAATGATCATCAGGTTTAACAGGTAACAGGTGACTGGGTGGGGATGATCATCAGGTTTAACTGGTAACAGGTGACTGGGTGGGGATGATCATCAGGTTTGACTGGTAACAGGTGACTGGGTGGGGATGATCATCAGGTTTAACTGGTAACAGGTTACTGGGAGGGGATGACCATTGGGTTTAACTGGTAACAGGTGACTGGGTGGGGATGATCATCGGGTTTAACTGGTAACAGGTCACTAGGTGGAGATGATCATCGGGTTTAACTGGTAACAGGTGACTGGGTGGGGGATGATCATCGGGTTTAACTGGTAACAGGTCACTGGGTGGGGATGATCATCGGGTTTAACTGGTAACAGGTCACTGGGTGGGGATGATCATCGGGTTTAACTTGTAACAGGTGACTGGGTGGGGATGACCATTGGGTTTAACTGGTAACAGGTCACTGGGTGGGGATGACCATCGGGTTTAACTGGTAACAGGTCACTGGGTGGGGATGATCATCGGGTTTAACTGGTAGCAGGTCACTGGGTGGGGATGATCATCGGGTTTAACTGGTAACAGGTGACTGGGTGGGGATGACCATCGGGTTTAACTGGTAACAGGTCACTGGGTGGGGATGACCATCGGGTTTAACTGGTAACAGGTCACTGGGTGGGGATGACCATCGGGTTTAACTGGTAACAGGTCACTGGGTGGGGATGACCATCGGGTTTAACTGGTAACAGGTCACTGGGTGGGGATGACCATCGGGTTTAACTGGTAACAGGTCACTGGGTGGGGATGACCATCGGGTTTAACTGGTAACAGGTCACTGCGTGGGGATGATCATCGGGTTTAACTGGTAACAGGTAACTGGGTGGGGATGATCATCGGGTTTAACTGGTAACAGGTCACTGGATGGGGATGACCATCGGGTTTAACTGGTAACAGGTGACTGGGTGGGGATGATCATCGGGTTTAACTGGTAACAGGTCACTGGGTGGGGATGACCATCGGGTTTAACTGGTAACAGGTCACTGGGTGGGGATGATCATTGGGTTTAACTGGTAGCAGGTGACTGGGTGGGGATGATCATCGGGTTTAACTGGTAACAGGTCACTGGGTGGGGATGATCGTCGGGTTTAACTGGTAGCAGGTCACTGGGTAGGGATGATCATTGGGTTTAACTGGTAGCAGGTGACTGGGTGGTGATGATCATCGGGTTTAACTGGTAACAGGTGACTGGGTGGGGATGATCATTGGGTTTAACTGGTAACAGGTCACTGGGTGGGGATGATCATCGGGTTTAACTGGTAACAGGAGACTGGGTGGGGATGACCATCGGGTTTAACTGGTAACAGGTCACTGGGTGGGGATGAGCATCAGGTTTAACTGGTAACAGGTCACTGGTGACTGGGTGGGAATGATCATCAGGTTTAACTGGTAACAGGTTACTGGGTGGGGATGATCATTAGGTTTAACTGGTAACAGGTGACTGGGTGGGGATGATCATCAAGTTTAACTGGTAACAGGTGACTGGGTGGGGATGATCATCAGGTTTAACTGGTAACAGGTGACTGGGTGGGGATGATCATCAGGATGACTGGTAACAGGTGACTGAGTGGGGATGATCATCAGGTTTAACTGGTAACAGGTGACTGGGTGGGGATGACCATCAGGTTTAACTGGTAACAGGTCACTGGGTGGGGATGATCATCAGGTTTAACTGGTAACAGGTCACTGGGTGGGGATGATCATCAGGTTTCACTGGTAACAGATGACTGGGTAGGGATGACCATTAGGTTTGGCTGGTAACAGGTGACTGGGTGGGGATGACCATCAGGTTTAACTGGTAACAGGTGACTGGGTGGGGATGACCATCGGGTTTAACTGGTAACAGGTCACTGGGTGGGGATGATCATCGGGTTTAACTGGTATCAGGTCACTGGGTGGGGATGACCATCGGGTTTAACTGGTAACAGGTCACTGGGTGGGGATGACCATCGGGTTTAACTGGTAACAGGTCACTGGGTGGGGATGACCATCAGGTTTAACTGGTAACAGGTCACTGGGTGGGGATGACCATCGGGTTTAACTGGTAACAGGTCACTGGGTGGGGATGATCATCGGGTTTAACTGGTATCAGGTCACTGGGTGGGGATGATCATCGGGTTTAACTGGTAGCAGGTCAATGGGTGGGGATGACCATCAGGTTTAACTGGTAACAGGTGACTGGGTGGGGATGACCATCGGGTTTAACTGGTAACAGGTCACTGGGTGGGGATGACCATCGGGTGTAACTGGTAACAGGTCACTGGGTGGGGATGATCATCGGGTTTAACTGGTAACAGGTCACTGGATGGGGATGACCATCGGGTTTAACTGGTAACAGGTGACTGGGTGGGGATGATCATCGGGTTTAACTGGTAACAGGTCACTGGGTGGGGATGACCATCGGGTTTAACTGGTAACAGGTCACTGGGTGGGGATGATCATTGGGTTTAACTGGTAGCAGGTGACTGGGTGGGGATGATCATCGGGTTTAACTGGTAACAGGTCACTGGGTGGGGATGATCATCGGGTTTAACTGGTAGCAGGTCACTGGGTGTGGATGATCATTGGGTTTAACTGGTAGCAGGTGACTGGGTGGTGATGATCATCGGGTTTAACTGGTAACAGGTCACTGGGTGGGGATGATCATCGATTTAACTGGTAACAGGTGACTGGGTGGGGATGACCATCGGGTTTAACTGGTAACAGGTCACTGGGTGGGGATGAGCATCGGTTTTAACTGGTAACAGGTCACTGGTGACTGGGTGGGAATGATCATCAGGTTTAACTGGTAACAGGTTACTGGGTGGGCATGATCATCAAGTTTAACTGGTAACAGGTGACTGGGTGGGGATGATCATCAGGTTTAACTGGTAACAGGTGACTGGGTGGGGATGATCATCAGGTTTGACTGGTAACAGGTGACTGAGTGGGGATGATCATCAGGTTTAACTGGTAACAGGTGACTGGGTGGGGATGACCATCAGGTTTAACTGGTAACAGGTCACTGGGTGGGGATGATCATCAGGTTTAACTGGTAACAGGTCACTGGGTGGGGATGATCATCAGGTTTCACTGGTAACAGATGACTGGGTGGGGATGACCATTAGGTTTGGCTGGTAACAGGTGACTGGGTGGGGATGACCATCAGGTTTAACTGGTAACAGGTGACTGGGTGGGGATGATCATCGGGTTTAACTGGCAACAGGTCACTGGGTGGGGGTGATCATCAGGTTTAACTGGTAACAGGTCACTGGGTGGGGATGACCATCGGGTTTAACTGGTAACAGGTCACTGGGTGGGGATGATCATCGGGTTTAACTGGTAACAGGTGACTGGGTGGGGATGATCATCGGGTTTAACTGGTAACAGGTCACTGGGTGGGGATGACCATCGGGTTTAACTGGTAACAGGTCACTGGGTGGGGATGATCATTGGGTTTAACTGGTAGCAGGTGACTGGGTGGGGATGATCATCGGGTTTAACTGGTAACAGGTCATTGGGTGGGGATGATCATCGGGTTTAACTGGTAGCAGGTCACTGGGTGGGGATGATCATTGGGTTTAACTGGTAGCAGGTGACTGGGTGGTGATGATCATCGGGTTTAACTGGTAACAGGTGACTGGGTGGGGATGATCATTGGGTTTAACTGGTAACAGGTCACTGGGTGGGGATGATAATCGGGTTTAACTGGTAACAGGTGACTGGGTGGGGATGACCATCAGGTTTAACTGGTAACAGGTCACTGGGTGGGGATGATCATCAGGTTTAACTGGTAACAGGTCACTGGGTGGGGATGATCATCAGGTTTAACTGGTAACAGGTGACTGGGTGGGGATGATCATCAGGATGACTGGTAACAGGTGACTGAGTGGGGATGATCATCAGGTTTAACTGGTAACAGGTGACTGGGTGGGGATGACCATCAGGTTTAACTGGTAACAGGTCACTGGGTGGGGATGATCATCAGGTTTAACTGGTAACAGGTCACTGGGTGGGGATGATCATCAGGTTTCACTGGTAACAGATGACTGGGTAGGGATGACCATTAGGTTTGGCTGGTAACAGGTGACTGGGTGGGGATGACCATCAGGTTTAACTGGTAACAGGTGACTGGGTGGGGATGACCATCGGGTTTAACTGGTAACAAGTCACTGGGTGGGGATGATCATCGGGTTTAACTGGTATCAGGTCACTGGGTGGGGATGACCATCGGGTTTAACTGGTAACAGGTCACTGGGTGGGGATGACCATCGGGTTTAACTGGTAACAGGTCACTGGGTGGGGATGACCATCGGGTTTAACTGGTAACAGGTCACTGGGTGGGGATGATCATCGGGTTTAACTGGTATCAGGTCACTGGGTGGGGATGATCATCGGGTTTAACTGGTAGCAGGTCAATGGGTGGGGATGACCATCAGGTTTAACTGGTAACAGGTGACTGGGTGGGGATGACCATCGGGTTTAACTGGTAACAGGTCACTGGGTGGGGATGACCATCGGGTTTAACTGGTAACAGGTCACTGGGTGGGGATGATCATCGGGTTTAACTGGTAACAGGTCACTGGATGGGGATGACCATCGGGTTTAACTGGTAACAGGTGACTGGGTGGGGATGATCATCGGGTTTAACTGGTAACAGGTCACTGGGTGGGGATGACCATCGGGTTTAACTGGTAACAGGTCACTGGGTGGGGATGATCATTGGGTTTAACTGGTAGCAGGTGACTGGGTGGGGATGATCATCGGGTTTAACTGGTAACAGGTCACTGGGTGGGGATGATCATCGGGTTTAACTGGTAGCAGGTCACTGGGTGTGGATGATCATTGGGTTTAACTGGTAGCAGGTGACTGGGTGGTGATGATCATCGGGTTTAACTGGTAACAGGTCACTGGGTGGGGATGATCATCGGGTTTAACTGGTAACAGGTGACTGGGTGGGGATGACCATCGGGTTTAACTGGTAACAGGTCACTGGGTGGGGATGAGCATCGGTTTTAACTGGTAACAGGTCACTGGTGACTGGGTGGGAATGATCATCAGGTTTAACTGGTAACAGGTTACTGGGTGGGCATGATCATCAAGTTTAACTGGTAACAGGTGACTGGGTGGGGATGATCATCAGGTTTAACTGGTAACAGGTGACTGGGTGGGGATGATCATCAGGTTTGACTGGTAACAGGTGACTGAGTGGGGATGATCATCAGGTTTAACTGGTAACAGGTGACTGGGTGGGGATGACCATCAGGTTTAACTGGTAACAGGTCACTGGGTGGGGATGATCATCAGGTTTAACTGGTAACAGGTCACTGGGTGGGGATGATCATCAGGTTTCACTGGTAACAGATGACTGGGTGGGGATGACCATTAGGTTTGGCTGGTAACAGGTGACTGGGTGGGGATGACCATCAGGTTTAACGGGTAACAGGTGACTGGGTGGGGATGATCATCGGGTTTAACTGGCAACAGGTCACTGGGTGGGGGTGATCATCAGGTTTAACTGGTAACAGGTCACTGGGTGGGGATGACCATCGGGTTTAACTGGTAACAGGTCACTGGGTGGGGATGATCATCGGGTTTAACTGGTAACAGGTGACTGGGTGGGGATGATCATCGGGTTTAACTGGTAACAGGTCACTGGGTGGGGATGACCATCGGGTTTAACTGGTAACAGGTCACTGGGTGGGGATGATCATTGGGTTTAACTGGTAGCAGGTGACTGGGTGGGGATGATCATCGGGTTTAACTGGTAACAGGTCATTGGGTGGGGATGATCATCGGGTTTAACTGGTAGCAGGTCACTGGGTGGGGATGATCATTGGGTTTAACTGGTAGCAGGTGACTGGGTGGTGATGATCATCGGGTTTAACTGGTAACAGGTGACTGGGTGGGGATGATCATTGGGTTTAACTGGTAACAGGTCACTGGGTGGGGATGATAATCGGGTTTAACTGGTAACAGGTGACTGGGTGGGGATGACCATCAGGTTTAACTGGTAACAGGTCACTGGGTGGGGATGATCATCAGGTTTAACTGGTAACAGGTCACTGGGTGGGGATGATCATCAGGTTTCACTGGTAACAGATGACTGGGTGGGGATGACCATTAGGTTTGGCTGGTAACAGGTGACTGGGTGGGGATGACCATCAGGTTTAACTGGTAACAGGTGACTGGGTGGGGATGATCATCGGGTTTAACTGGCAACAGGTCACTGGGTGGGGATGATCATCAGGTTTAACTGGTAACAGGTCACTGGGTGGGGATGACCATCGGGTTTAACTGGTAACAGGTCACTGGGTGGGGATGACCATCAGGTTTAACTGGTAACAGGTCACTGGGTGGGGATGACCATCGGGTTTAACTGGTAACAGGTCACTGGGTGGGGATGATCATCGGGTTTAACTGGTATCAGGTCACTGGGTGGGGATGATCATCGGGTTTAACTGGTAGCAGGTCACTGGGTGGGGATGACCATCAGGTTTAACTGGTAACAGGTGACTGGGTGGGGATGACCATCGGGTTTAACTGGTAACAGGTCACTGGGTGGGGATGACCATCGGGTTTAACTGGTAACAGGTCACTGGGTGGGGATGACCATCGGGTATAACTGGTAACAGGTCACTGGGTGGGGATGACCATCGGGTTTAACTGGTAACAGGTCACTGGGTGGGGATGATCATCGGGTTTAACTGGTAACAGGTCACTGGATGGGGATGACCATCGGGTTTAACTGGTAACAGGTGACTGGGTGGGGATGATCATCGGGTTTAACTGGTAACAGGTCACTGGGTGGGGATGACCATCGGGTTTAACTGGTAACAGGTCACTGGGTGGGGTTGATCATTGGGTTTAACTGGTAGCAGGTGACTGGGTGGGGATGATCATCGGCTTTAACTGGTAACAGGTCACTGGGTGGGGATGATCATCGGGTTTAACTGGTAGCAGGTCACTGGGTGGGGATGATCATTGGGTTTAACTGGTAGCAGGTGACTGGGTGGTGATGATCATCGGGTTTAACTGGTAACAGGTCACTGGGTGGGGATGATCATCGGGTTTAACTGGTAACAGGTGACTGGGTGGGGATGACCATCGGGTTTAACTGGTAACAGGTCACTGGGTGGGGATGAGCATCGGGTTTAACTGGTAACAGGTCACTGGTGACTGGGTGGGAATGATCATCAGGTTTAACTGGTAACAGGTGACTGGGTGGGCATGATCATCAGGTTTAACTGGTAACAGGTGACTGGGTGGGGATGATCATCAGGTTTGACTGGTAACAGGTGACTGAGTGGGGATGATCATCAGGTTTAACTGGTAACAGGTCACTGGGTGGGGATGATCATTGGGTTTAACTGGTAGCAGGTGACTGGGTGGGGATGATCATTGGGTTTAACTGGTAACAGGTCACTGGGTGGGGATGATCATCGGGTTTAACTGGTAGCAGGTCACTGGGTGGGGATGATCATTGGGTTTAACTGGTAGCAGGTGACTGGGTGGTGATGATCATCGGGTTTAACTGGTAACAGGTGACTGGGTGGGGATGATCATTGGGTTTAACTGGTAACAGGTCACTGGGTGGGGATGATCATCGGGTTTAACTGGTAACAGGTGACTGGGTGGGGATGACCATCGGGTTTAACAGGTAACAGGTCACTGGGTGGGGATGAGCATCGGGTTTAACTGGTAACAGGTCACTGGTGACTGGGTGGGAATGATCATCAGGTTTAACTGGTAACAGGTTACTGGGTGGGGATGATCATTAGGTTTAACTGGTAACAGGTGACTGGGTGGGCATGATCATCAAGTTTAACTGGTAACAGGTGACTGGGTGGGGATGACCATCAGGTTTAACTGGTAACAGGTCACTGGGTGGGGATGATCATCAGGTTTAACTGGTAACAGGTCACTGGGTGGGGATGATCATCAGGTTTCACTGGTAACAGATGACTGGGTGGGGATGACCATTAGGTTTGGCTGGTAACAGGTGACTGGGTGGGGATGACCATCAGGTTTAACTGGTAACAGGTGACTGGGTGGGGATGATCATCGGGTTTAACTGGCAACAGGTCACTGGGTGGGGATGATCATCAGGTTTAACTGGTAACAGGTCACTGGGTGGGGATGACCATCGGGTTTAACTGGTAACAGGTCACTGGGTGGGGATGACCATCAGGTTTAACTGGTAACAGGTCACTGGGTGGGGATGACCATCGGGTTTAACTGGTAACAGGTCACTGGGTGGGGATGATCATCGGGTTTAACTGGTATCAGGTCACTGGGTGGGGATGATCATCGGGTTTAACTGGTAGCAGGTCACTGGGTGGGGATGACCATCAGGTTTAACTGGTAACAGGTGACTGGGTGGGGATGACCATCGGGTTTAACTGGTAACAGGTCACTGGGTGGGGATGACCATCGGGTTTAACTGGTAACAGGTCACTGGGTGGGGATGACCATCGGGTATAACTGGTAACAGGTCACTGGGTGGGGATGACCATCGGGTTTAACTGGTAACAGGTCACTGGGTGGGGATGATCATCGGGTTTAACTGGTAACAGGTCACTGGATGGGGATGACCATCGGGTTTAACTGGTAACAGGTGACTGGGTGGGGATGATCATCGGGTTTAACTGGTAACAGGTCACTGGGTGGGGATGACCATCGGGTTTAACTGGTAACAGGTCACTGGGTGGGGTTGATCATTGGGTTTAACTGGTAGCAGGTGCCTGGGTGGGGATGACCATCGGGTTTAACTGGTAACAGGTCACTGGGTGGGGTTGATCATTGGGTTTAACTGGTAGCAGGTGACTGGGTGGGGATGATCATCGGGTTTAACTGGTAGCAGGTCACTGGGTGGGGATGATCATCGGGTTTAACTGGTAGCAGGTCACTGGGTGGGGATGATCATTGGGTTTAACTGGTAGCAGGTGACTGGGTGGTGATGATCATCGGGTTTAACTGGTAACAGGTCACTGGGTGGGGATGATCATCGGGTTTAACTGGTAACAGGTGACTGGGTGGGGATGACCATCGGGTTTAACTGGTAACAGGTCACTGGGTGGGGATGAGCATCGGGTTTAACTGGTAACAGGTCACTGGTGACTGGGTGGGAATGATCATCAGGTTTAACTGGTAACAGGTTACTGGGTGGGGATGATCATTAGGTTTAACTGGTAACAGGTGACTGGGTGGGCATGATCATCAAGTTTAACTGGTAACAGGTGACTGGGTGGGGATGATCATCAGGTTTAACTGGTAACAGGTGACTGGGTGGGGATGATCATCAGGTTTGACTGGTAACAGGTGACTGAGTGGGGATGATCATCAGGTTTAACTGGTAACAGGTCACTGGGTGGGGATGATCATTGGGTTTAACTGGTAGCAGGTGACTGGGTGGGGATGATCATCGGGTTTAACTGGTAACAGGTCACTGGGTGGGGATGATCATCGGGTTTAACTGGTAGCAGGTCACTGGGTGGGGATGATCATTGGGTTTAACTGGTAGCAGGTGACTGGGTTGTGATGATCATCGGGTTTAACTGGTAACAGGTGACTGGGTGGGGATGATCATTGGGTTTAACTGGTAACAGGTCACTGGGTGGGGATGATCATCGGGTTTAACTGGTAACAGGTGACTGGGTGGGGATGACCATCGGGTTTAACTGGTAACAGGTCACTGGGTGGGGATGAGCATCGGGTTTAACTGGTAACAGGTCACTGGTGACTGGGTGGGAATGATCATCAGGTTTAACTGGTAACAGGTTACTGGGTGGGGATGATCATTAGGTTTAACTGGTAACAGGTGACTGGGTGGGCATGATCATCAAGTTTAACTGGTAACAGGTGACTGGGTGGGGATAATCATCAGGTTTAACTGGTAACAGGTGACTGGGTGGGGATGATCATCAGGTTTGACTGGTAACAGGTGACTGAGTGGGGATGATCATCAGGTTTAACTGGTAACAGGTGACTGGGTGGGGATGACCATCAGGTTCAACTGGTAACAGGTCACTGGGTGGGGATGATCATCAGGTTTAACTGGTAACAGGTCACTGGGTGGGGATGATCATCAGGTTTCACTGGTAACAGATGACTGGGTGGGGATGACCATTAGGTTTGGCTGGTAACAGGTGACTGAGTGGGGATGATCATCAGGTTTAACTGGTAACAGGTGACTGGGTGGGGATGACCATCAGGTTTAACTGGTAACAGGTCACTGGGTGGGGATGATCATCAGGTTTAACTGGTAACAGGTCACTGGGTGGGGATGATCATCAGGTTTCACTGGTAACAGATGACTGGGTGGGGATGACCATTAGGTTTGGCTGGTAACAGGTGACTGGGTGGGGATGATCATCGGGTTTAACTGGTAACAGGTGACTGGGTGGGGATGATCATCAGGTTTGACTGGTAACAGGTGACTGAGTGGGGATGATCATCAGGTTTAACTGGTAACAGGTGACTGGGTGGGGATGACCATCAGGTTTAACTGGTAACAGGTCACTGGGTGGGGATGATCATCAGGTTTAACTGGTAACAGGTCACTGGGTGGGGATGATCATCAGGTTTCACTGGTAACAGGTGACTGGGTGGGGATGACCATTATGTTTGGCTGGTAACAGGTGACTGGGTGGGGATGACCATCAGGTTTAACTGGTAACAGGTGACTGGGTGGGGATGATCATCGGGTTTAACTGGTAACAGGTCACTGGGTGGGGATGATCATCAGGTTTAACTGGTAACAGGTCACTGGGTGGGGATGATCATCAGGTTTCACTGGTAACAGGTGACTGGGTGGGGATGACCATTAGGTTTGGCTGGTAACAGGTGACTGGGTGGGGATGATCGTCAGGTTTAACTGGTAACAGGTGACTGGGTGGGGATGATCATCAGGTTTAACTGGTAACAGGTGACTGGGTGGGGATGATCATCAGGTTTAACTGGTAACAGGTCACTGGGTGGGGATGATCATTGGGTTTAACTGGTAGCAGGTGACTGGGTGGGGATGATCATCGGGTTTAACTGGTAACAGGTCATTGGGTGGGGATGATCATCGGGTTTAACTGGTAGCAGGTCACTGGGTGGGGATGATCATTGGGTTTAACTGGTAGCAGGTGACTGGGTGGTGATGATCATCGGGTTTAACTGGTAACAGGTGACTGGGTGGGGATGATCATTGGGTTTAACTGGTAACAGGTCACTGGGTGGGGATGATAATCGGGTTTAACTGGTAACAGGTGACTGGGTGGGGATGACCATCAGGTTTAACTGGTAACAGGTCACTGGGTGGGGATGATCATCAGGTTTAACTGGTAACAGGTCACTGGGTGGGGATGACCATCGGGTTTAACTGGTAACAGGTGACTGGGTGGGGATGACCATCGGGTTTAACTGGTAACAGGTCACTGGGTGGGGATGAGCATCGGGTTTAACTGGTAACAGGTCACTGGTGACTGGGTGGGAATGATCATCAGGTTTAACTGGTAACAGGTTACTGGGTGGGGATGATCATTAGGTTTAACTGGTAACAGGTGACTGGGTGGGCATGATCATCAAGTTTAACTGGTAACAGGTGACTGGGTGGGGATGATCATCAGGTTTAACTGGTAACAGGTGACTGGGTGGGGATGATCATCAGGTTTGACTGGTAACAGGTGACTGAGTGGGGATGATCATCAGGTTTAACTGGTAACAGGTCACTGGGTGGGGATGATCATTGGGTTTAACTGGTAGCAGGTGACTGGGTGGGGATGATCATCGGGTTTAACTGGTAACAGGTCACTGGGTGGGGATGATCATCGGGTTTAACTGGTAGCAGGTCACTGGGTGGGGATGATCATTGGGTTTAACTGGTAGCAGGTGACTGGGTGGTGATGATCATCGGGTTTAACTGGTAACAGGTGACTGGGTGGGGATGATCATTGGGTTTAACTGGTAACAGGTCACTGGGTGGGGATGATCATCGGGTTTAACTGGTAACAGGTGACTGGGTGGGAATGACCATCGGGTTTAACTGGTAACAGGTCACTGGGTGGGGATGAGCATCGGGTTTAACTGGTAACAGGTCACTGGTGACTGGGTGGGAATGATCATCAGGTTTAACTGGTAACAGGTTACTGGGTGGGGATGATCATTAGGTTTAACTGGTAACAGGTGACTGGGTGGGCATGATCATCAAGTTTAACTGGTAACAGGTGACTGGGTGGGGATGATCATCAGGTTTAACTGGTAACAGGTGACTGGGTGGGGATGATCATCAGGTTTGACTGGTAACAGGTGACTGAGTGGGGATGATCATCAGGTTTAACTGGTAACAGGTGACTGGGTGGGGATGACCATCAGGTTCAACTGGTAACAGGTCACTGGGTGGGGATGATCATCAGGTTTAACTGGTAACAGGTCACTGGGTGGGGATGATCATCAGGTTTCACTGGTAACAGATGACTGGGTGGGGATGACCATTAGGTTTGGCTGGTAACAGGTGACTGAGTGGGGATGATCATCAGGTTTAACTGGTAACAGGTGACTGGGTGGGGATGACCATCAGGTTTAACTGGTAACAGGTCACTGGGTGGGGATGATCATCAGGTTTAACTGGTAACAGGTCACTGGGTGGGGATGATCATCAGGTTTCACTGGTAACAGATGACTGGGTGGGGATGACCATTAGGTTTGGCTGGTAACAGGTGACTGGGTGGGGATGATCATCGGGTTTAACTGGTAACAGGTGACTGGGTGGGGATGATCATCAGGTTTGACTGGTAACAGGTGACTGAGTGGGGATGATCATCAGGTTTAACTGGTAACAGGTGACTGGGTGGGGATGACCATCAGGTTTAACTGGTAACAGGTCACTGAGTGGGGATGATCATCAGGTTTAACTGGTAACAGGTCACTGGGTGGGGATGATCATCAGGTTTCACTGGTAACAGGTGACTGGGTGGGGATGACCATTATGTTTGGCTGGTAACAGGTGACTGGGTGGGGATGACCATCAGGTTTAACTGGTAACAGGTGACTGGGTGGGGATGATCATCGGGTTTAACTGGTAACAGGTCACTGGGTGGGGATGATCATCAGGTTTAACTGGTAACAGGTCACTGGGTGGGGATGATCATCAGGTTTCACTGGTAACAGGTGACTGGGTGGGGATGACCATTAGGTTTGGCTGGTAACAGGTGACTGGGTGGGGATGATCGTCAGGTTTAACTGGTAACAGGTGACTGGGTGGGGATGATCATCAGGTTTAACTGGTAACAGGTGACTGGGTGGGGATGACCATCAGGTTTAACTGGTAACAGGTCACTGGGTGGGGATGATCATCAGGTTTCACTGGTAACAGGTGACTGGGTGGGGATGACCATCAGGTTTAACTGGTAACAGGTCACTGGGTGGGGATGATCATCATGTTTCACTGGTAACAGGTGACTGGGTGGGGATGACCATTAGGTTTGGCTGGTAACAGGTGACTGGGTGGGGATGATCGTCAGGTTTAACTGGTAACAGGTGACTGGGTGGGGATGATCATCAGGTTTAACTGGTAACATGTGACTGGGTGGGGATGACCATTGTGGATGACAACAAAAAGATGAGGCTGCAAAAGGGTAATGGAGGCAACATGTGCCTGGAGGTGGTCCTAAATTAATACTTTGATTCAGTATTCACAAAAGAAAAGAATTTGATCAGGGTAAGGTCAGATTAGAACAGACTTGTGTGCAGGA